>NW_027212588.1:562500-667500 GCF_041682495.2 Bombus fervidus
ATTCTCCACCGGTACGTAGGGACTTAGAAAAATTTTCGACCGAAAAGTTTTTTCGAGTTATTTCGTTAAAAAGCGTTATAAGGTACGAATATTTTTATATAAAGTGCTATATTATTAAGTATTACGTCGGGATTAAATGTTTATTTCGTCCCGAGAACGTTAAAAAAAAATTTTTTATTCGAAAGGTTTTTTCGAGTTATTTCGTTAAAACGCGTTATGAGGTATGAATATTTTTATATAAATAGCAATATTATTGTATTTTACGTCGGGATTAAACGTTTATTTGGTCCGGAAAACGTTAAAAAAAAATAGTGGACCGACGCGACTCGGCCCGTCGGACTTTGTCATATTGTCCACCGGTACGTAGGGACTTAGAAAAATTTTCGACCGAAAAGTTTTTTCGAGTTATTTCGTTAAAAAGCGTTATGAGGTATGAATATTTTATATAAAGTGCTATATTATTAAGTATTACGTCGGGATTAAATGTTTATTTCGTCCCGAGAACGTTAAAAAAATATTTTTTATTCGAAAGGTTTTTTCGAGTTATTTCGTTAAAACGCGTTATGAGGTATGAATATTTTTATATAAATCGCTATATTATTATATTTTACGTCGGGATTAAACGTTTATTTGGTCCCGAAAACGTTAAAAAAAAATAGTGGACCGACTCGACTCGGCCCGTCGGACTTTGTCATATTCTCCACCGGTACGTAGGGACTTAGAAAAATTTTCGACCGAAAAGTTTTTTCGAGTTATTTCGTTAAAAAGCGTTATGAGGTATGAATATTTTTATATAAAGTGCTATATTATTAAGTTTTACGTCGGGATTAAACGTTTATTTCGTCCCGAGAACGTTAAAAAAAAATTTTTTATTCGAAAGGTTTTTTCGAGTTATTTCGTTAAAACGCGTTATGAGGTATGAATATTTTTATATAAATCGCTATATTATTATATTTTACGTCGGGATTAAACGTTTATTTGGTCCGGAAAACGTTAAAAAAAAATAGTGGACCGACGCGACTCGGCCCGTCGGACTTTGTCATATTGTCCACCGGTACGTAGGGACTTAGAAAAATTTTCGACCGAAAAGTTTTTTCGAGTTATTTCGTTAAAAAGCGTTATGAGGTATGAATATTTTATATAAAGTGCTATATTATTAAGTATTACGTCGGGATTAAATGTTTATTTCGTCCCGAGAACGTTAAAAAAATATTTTTTATTCGAAAGGTTTTTTCGAGTTATTTCGTTAAAACGCGTTATGAGGTATGAATATTTTTATATAAATCGCTATATTATTATATTTTACGTCGGGATTAAACGTTTATTTGGTCCCGAAAACGTTAAAAAAAAATAGTGGACCGACGCGACTCGTCCCGTCGTACTTTGTCATATTCTCCACCGGTACGTATTGACTTAGAAAAATTTTCGACCGAAAAGTTTTTTCGAGTTATTTCGTTAAAAAGCGTTATGAGGTATGAATATTTTTATATAAAGTGCTATATTATTAAGTTTTACGTCGGGATTAAACGTTTATTTCGTCCCGAGAACGTTAAAAAAAAATTTTTTATTCGAAAGGTTTTTTCGAGTTATTTCGTTAAAACGCGTTATGAGGTATGAATATTTTATATAAATCGCTATATTATTATATTTTACGTCGGGATTAAACGTTTATTTGGTCCCGAAAACGTTAAAAAAAAATAGTGGACCGACGCGACTCGGCCCGTCGGACTTTGTCATATTCTCCACCGGTACGTATTGACTTAGAAAAATTTTCGACCGAAAAGTTTTTTCGAGTTATTTCGTTAAAAAGCGTTATGAGGTATGAATATTTTTATATAAAGTGCTATATTATTAAGTTTTACGTCGGGATTAAACGTTTATTTCGTCCCGAGAACGTTAAAAAAAAATTTTTTATTCGAAAGGTTTTTTCGAGTTATTTCGTTAAAACGCGTTATGAGGTATGAATATTTTATATAAATCGCTATATTATTATATTTTACGTCGGGATTAAACGTTTATTTGGTCCCGAAAACGTTAAAAAAAAATAGTGGACCGACGCGACTCGGCCCGTCGGACTTTGTCATATTCTCCACCGGTACGTAGGGACTTAGAAAAATTTTCGACCGAAAAGTTTTTTCGAGTTATTTCGTTAAAAAGCGTTATGAGGTATGAATATTTTTATATAAAGTGCTATATTATTAAGTTTTACGTCGGGATTAAACGTTTATTTCGTCCCGAGAACGTTAAAAAAAAATTTTTTATTCGAAAGGTTTTTTCGAGTTATTTCGTTAAAACGCGTTATGAGGTATGAATATTTTTATATAAATCGCTATATTATTATATTTTACGTCGGGATTAAACGTTTATTTGGTCCGGAAAACGTTAAAAAAAAATAGTGGACCGACGCGACTCGGCCCGTCGGACTTTGTCATATTGTCCACCGGTACGTAGGGACTTAGAAAAATTTTCGACCGAAAAGTTTTTTCGAGTTATTTCGTTAAAAAGCGTTATGAGGTATGAATATTTTATATAAAGTGCTATATTATTAAGTATTACGTCGGGATTAAATGTTTATTTCGTCCCGAGAACGTTAAAAAAATATTTTTTATTCGAAAGGTTTTTTCGAGTTATTTCGTTAAAACGCGTTATGAGGTATGAATATTTTTATATAAATCGCTATATTATTATATTTTACGTCGGGATTAAACGTTTATTTGGTCCCGAAAACGTTAAAAAAAAATAGTGGACCGACGCGACTCGGCCCGTCGGACTTTGTCATATTCTCCACCGGTACGTAGGGACTTAGAAAAATTTTCGACCGAAAAGTTTTTTCGAGTTATTTCGTTAAAAAGCGTTATGAGGTATGAATATTTTTATATGAAGTGCTATATTATTAAGTTTTACGTCGGGATTAAACGTTTATTTCGTCCCGAGAACGTTAAAAAAAAATTTTTTATTCGAAAGGTTTTTTCGAGTTATTTCGTTAAAACGCGTTATGAGGTATGAATATTTTTATATAAATCGCTATATTATTATATTTTACGTCGGGATTAAACGTTTATTTGGTCCGGAAAACGTTAAAAAAAAATAGTGGACCGACGCGACTCGGCCCGTCGGACTTTGTCATATTGTCCACCGGTACGTAGGGACTTAGAAAAATTTTCGACCGAAAAGTTTTTTCGAGTTATTTCGTTAAAAAGCGTTATGAGGTATGAATATTTTATATAAAGTGCTATATTATTAAGTATTACGTCGGGATTAAATGTTTATTTCGTCCCGAGAACGTTAAAAAAATATTTTTTATTCGAAAGGTTTTTTCGAGTTATTTCGTTAAAACGCGTTATGAGGTATGAATATTTTTATATAAATCGCTATATTATTATATTTTACGTCGGGATTAAACGTTTATTTGGTCCCGAAAACGTTAAAAAAAAATAGTGGACCGACGCGACTCGTCCCGTCGTACTTTGTCATATTCTCCACCGGTACGTATTGACTTAGAAAAATTTTCGACCGAAAAGTTTTTTCGAGTTATTTCGTTAAAAAGCGTTATGAGGTATGAATATTTTTATATAAAGTGCTATATTATTAAGTTTTACGTCGGGATTAAACGTTTATTTCGTCCCGAGAACGTTAAAAAAAAATTTTTTATTCGAAAGGTTTTTTCGAGTTATTTCGTTAAAACGCGTTATGAGGTATGAATATTTTATATAAATCGCTATATTATTATATTTTACGTCGGGATTAAACGTTTATTTGGTCCCGAAAACGTTAAAAAAAAATAGTGGACCGACGCGACTCGGCCCGTCGGACTTTGTCATATTCTCCACCGGTACGTATTGACTTAGAAAAATTTTCGACCGAAAAGTTTTTTCGAGTTATTTCGTTAAAAAGCGTTATGAGGTATGAATATTTTTATATAAAGTGCTATATTATTAAGTTTTACGTCGGGATTAAACGTTTATTTCGTCCCGAGAACGTTAAAAAAAAATTTTTTATTCGAAAGGTTTTTTCGAGTTATTTCGTTAAAACGCGTTATGAGGTATGAATATTTTATATAAATCGCTATATTATTATATTTTACGTCGGGATTAAACGTTTATTTGGTCCCGAAAACGTTAAAAAAAAATAGTGGACCGACGCGACTCGGCCCGTCGGACTTTGTCATATTCTCCACCGGTACGTAGGGACTTAGAAAAATTTTCGACCGAAAAGTTTTTTCGAGTTATTTCGTTAAAAAGCGTTATGAGGTATGAATATTTTTATATAAAGTGCTATATTATTAAGTTTTACGTCGGGATTAAACGTTTATTTCGTCCCGAGAACGTTAAAAAAAAATTTTTTATTCGAAAGGTTTTTTCGAGTTATTTCGTTAAAACGCGTTATGAGGTATGAATATTTTTATATAAATCGCTATATTATTATATTTTACGTCGGGATTAAACGTTTATTTGGTCCGGAAAACGTTAAAAAAAAATAGTGGACCGACGCGACTCGGCCCGTCGGACTTTGTCATATTGTCCACCGGTACGTAGGGACTTAGAAAAATTTTCGACCGAAAAGTTTTTTCGAGTTATTTCGTTAAAAAGCGTTATGAGGTATGAATATTTTATATAAAGTGCTATATTATTAAGTATTACGTCGGGATTAAATGTTTATTTCGTCCCGAGAACGTTAAAAAAATATTTTTTATTCGAAAGGTTTTTTCGAGTTATTTCGTTAAAACGCGTTATGAGGTATGAATATTTTTATATAAATCGCTATATTATTATATTTTACGTCGGGATTAAACGTTTATTTGGTCCCGAAAACGTTAAAAAAAAATAGTGGACCGACGCGACTCGGCCCGTCGGACTTTGTCATATTCTCCACCGGTACGTAGGGACTTAGAAAAATTTTCGACCGAAAAGTTTTTTCGAGTTATTTCGTTAAAAAGCGTTATGAGGTATGAATATTTTTATATGAAGTGCTATATTATTAAGTTTTACGTCGGGATTAAACGTTTATTTCGTCCCGAGAACGTTAAAAAAAAATTTTTTATTCGAAAGGTTTTTTCGAGTTATTTCGTTAAAACGCGTTATGAGGTATGAATATTTTTATATAAATCGCTATATTATTATATTTTACGTCGGGATTAAACGTTTATTTGGTCCCGAAAACGTTAAAAAAAAATAGTGGACCGACGCGACTCGGCCCGTCGGACTTTGTCATATTGTCCACCGGTACGTAGGGACTTAGAGAAATTTTCGACCGAAAAGTTTTTTCGAGTTATTTCGTTAAAAAGCGTTATGAGGTATGAATATTTTATATAAATCGCTATATTATTATATTTTACGTCGGGATTAAACGTTTATTTGGTCCGGAAAACGTTAAAAAAAAATAGTGGACCGACGCGACTCGGCCCGTCGGACTTTGTCATATTGTCCACCGGTACGTAGGGACTTAGAAAAATTTTCGACCGAAAAGTTTTTTCGAGTTATTTCGTTAAAAAGCGTTATGAGGTATGAATATTTTATATAAAGTGCTATATTATTAAGTATTACGTCGGGATTAAATGTTTATTTCGTCCCGAGAACGTTAAAAAAATATTTTTTATTCGAAAGGTTTTTTCGAGTTATTTCGTTAAAACGCGTTATGAGGTATGAATATTTTTATATAAATCGCTATATTATTATATTTTACGTCGGGATTAAACGTTTATTTGGTCCGGAAAACGTTAAAAAAAAATAGTGGACCGACGCGACTCGGCCCGTCGGACTTTGTCATATTGTCCACCGGTACGTAGGGACTTAGAAAAATTTTCGACCGAAAAGTTTTTTCGAGTTATTTCGTTAAAAAGCGTTATGAGGTATGAATATTTTATATAAAGTGCTATATTATTAAGTATTACGTCGGGATTAAATGTTTATTTCGTCCCGAGAACGTTAAAAAAATATTTTTTATTCGAAAGGTTTTTTCGAGTTATTTCGTTAAAACGCGTTATGAGGTATGAATATTTTTATATAAATCGCTATATTATTATATTTTACGTCGGGATTAAACGTTTATTTGGTCCCGAAAACGTTAAAAAAAAATAGTGGACCGACGCGACTCGGCCCGTCGGACTTTGTCATATTCTCCACCGGTACGTAGGGACTTAGAAAAATTTTCGACCGAAAAGTTTTTTCGAGTTATTTCGTTAAAAAGCGTTATGAGGTATGAATATTTTTATATGAAGTGCTATATTATTAAGTTTTACGTCGGGATTAAACGTTTATTTCGTCCCGAGAACGTTAAAAAAAAATTTTTTATTCGAAAGGTTTTTTCGAGTTATTTCGTTAAAACGCGTTATGAGGTATGAATATTTTTATATAAATCGCTATATTATTATATTTTACGTCGGGATTAAACGTTTATTTGGTCCGGAAAACGTTAAAAAAAAATAGTGGACCGACGCGACTCGGCCCGTCGGACTTTGTCATATTGTCCACCGGTACGTAGGGACTTAGAAAAATTTTCGACCGAAAAGTTTTTTCGAGTTATTTCGTTAAAAAGCGTTATGAGGTATGAATATTTTATATAAAGTGCTATATTATTAAGTATTACGTCGGGATTAAATGTTTATTTCGTCCCGAGAACGTTAAAAAAATATTTTTTATTCGAAAGGTTTTTTCGAGTTATTTCGTTAAAACGCGTTATGAGGTATGAATATTTTTATATAAATCGCTATATTATTATATTTTACGTCGGGATTAAACGTTTATTTGGTCCCGAAAACGTTAAAAAAAAATAGTGGACCGACGCGACTCGTCCCGTCGTACTTTGTCATATTCTCCACCGGTACGTATTGACTTAGAAAAATTTTCGACCGAAAAGTTTTTTCGAGTTATTTCGTTAAAAAGCGTTATGAGGTATGAATATTTTTATATAAAGTGCTATATTATTAAGTTTTACGTCGGGATTAAACGTTTATTTCGTCCCGAGAACGTTAAAAAAAAATTTTTTATTCGAAAGGTTTTTTCGAGTTATTTCGTTAAAACGCGTTATGAGGTATGAATATTTTATATAAATCGCTATATTATTATATTTTACGTCGGGATTAAACGTTTATTTGGTCCCGAAAACGTTAAAAAAAAATAGTGGACCGACGCGACTCGGCCCGTCGGACTTTGTCATATTCTCCACCGGTACGTATTGACTTAGAAAAATTTTCGACCGAAAAGTTTTTTCGAGTTATTTCGTTAAAAAGCGTTATGAGGTATGAATATTTTATATAAAGTGCTATATTATTAAGTATTACGTCGGGATTAAATGTTTATTTCGTCCCGAGAACGTTAAAAAAATATTTTTTATTCGAAAGGTTTTTTCGAGTTATTTCGTTAAAACGCGTTATGAGGTATGAATATTTTTATATAAATCGCTATATTATTATATTTTACGTCGGGATTAAACGTTTATTTGGTCCCGAAAACGTTAAAAAAAAATAGTGGACCGACGCGACTCGGCCCGTCGGACTTTGTCATATTCTCCACCGGTACGTAGGGACTTAGAAAAATTTTCGACCGAAAAGTTTTTTCGAGTTATTTCGTTAAAAAGCGTTATGAGGTATGAATATTTTTATATGAAGTGCTATATTATTAAGTTTTACGTCGGGATTAAACGTTTATTTCGTCCCGAGAACGTTAAAAAAAAATTTTTTATTCGAAAGGTTTTTTCGAGTTATTTCGTTAAAACGCGTTATGAGGTATGAATATTTTTATATAAATCGCTATATTATTATATTTTACGTCGGGATTAAACGTTTATTTGGTCCCGAAAACGTTAAAAAAAAATAGTGGACCGACGCGACTCGGCCCGTCGGACTTTGTCATATTGTCCACCGGTACGTAGGGACTTAGAGAAATTTTCGACCGAAAAGTTTTTTCGAGTTATTTCGTTAAAAAGCGTTATGAGGTATGAATATTTTATATAAATCGCTATATTATTATATTTTACGTCGGGATTAAACGTTTATTTGGTCCGGAAAACGTTAAAAAAAAATAGTGGACCGACGCGACTCGGCCCGTCGGACTTTGTCATATTCTCCACCGGTACGTAGGGACTTAGAAAAATTTTCGACCGAAAAGTTTTTTCGAGTTATTTCGTTAAAAAGCGTTATGAGGTATGAATATTTTTATATGAAGTGCTATATTATTAAGTTTTACGTCGGGATTAAACGTTTATTTCGTCCCGAGAACGTTAAAAAAAAATTTTTTATTCGAAAGGTTTTTTCGAGTTATTTCGTTAAAACGCGTTATGAGGTATGAATATTTTTATATAAATCGCTATATTATTATATTTTACGTCGGGATTAAACGTTTATTTGGTCCCGAAAACGTTAAAAAAAAATAGTGGACCGACGCGACTCGGCCCGTCGGACTTTGTCATATTGTCCACCGGTACGTAGGGACTTAGAGAAATTTTCGACCGAAAAGTTTTTTCGAGTTATTTCGTTAAAAAGCGTTATGAGGTATGAATATTTTATATAAATCGCTATATTATTATATTTTACGTCGGGATTAAACGTTTATTTGGTCCGGAAAACGTTAAAAAAAAATAGTGGACCGACGCGACTCGGCCCGTCGGACTTTGTCATATTGTCCACCGGTACGTAGGGACTTAGAAAAATTTTCGACCGAAAAGTTTTTTCGAGTTATTTCGTTAAAAAGCGTTATGAGGTATGAATATTTTATATAAAGTGCTATATTATTAAGTATTACGTCGGGATTAAATGTTTATTTCGTCCCGAGAACGTTAAAAAAATATTTTTTATTCGAAAGGTTTTTTCGAGTTATTTCGTTAAAACGCGTTATGAGGTATGAATATTTTTATATAAATCGCTATATTATTATATTTTACGTCGGGATTAAACGTTTATTTGGTCCCGAAAACGTTAAAAAAAAATAGTGGACCGACTCGACTCGGCCCGTCGGACTTTGTCATATTCTCCACCGGTACGTAGGGACTTAGAAAAATTTTCGACCGAAAAGTTTTTTCGAGTTATTTCGTTAAAAAGCGTTATAAGGTACGAATATTTTTATATAAAGTGCTATATTATTAAGTATTACGTCGGGATTAAATGTTTATTTCGTCCCGAGAACGTTAAAAAAAAATTTTTTATTCGAAAGGTTTTTTCGAGTTATTTCGTTAAAACGCGTTATGAGGTATGAATATTTTTATATAAATCGCTATATTATTATATTTTACGTCGGGATTAAACGTTTATTTGGTCCCGAAAACGTTAAAAAAAAATAGTGGACCGACGCGACTCGGCCCGTCGGACTTTGTCATATTGTCCACCGGTACGTAGGGACTTAGAGAAATTTTCGACCGAAAAGTTTTTTCGAGTTATTTCGTTAAAAAGCGTTATGAGGTATGAATATTTTATATAAATCGCTATATTATTATATTTTACGTCGGGATTAAACGTTTATTTGGTCCGGAAAACGTTAAAAAAAAATAGTGGACCGACGCGACTCGGCCCGTCGGACTTTGTCATATTGTCCACCGGTACGTAGGGACTTAGAAAAATTTTCGACCGAAAAGTTTTTTCGAGTTATTTCGTTAAAAAGCGTTATGAGGTATGAATATTTTATATAAAGTGCTATATTATTAAGTATTACGTCGGGATTAAATGTTTATTTCGTCCCGAGAACGTTAAAAAAATATTTTTTATTCGAAAGGTTTTTTCGAGTTATTTCGTTAAAACGCGTTATGAGGTATGAATATTTTTATATAAATCGCTATATTATTATATTTTACGTCGGGATTAAACGTTTATTTGGTCCCGAAAACGTTAAAAAAAAATAGTGGACCGACTCGACTCGGCCCGTCGGACTTTGTCATATTCTCCACCGGTACGTAGGGACTTAGAAAAATTTTCGACCGAAAAGTTTTTTCGAGTTATTTCGTTAAAAAGCGTTATAAGGTACGAATATTTTTATATAAAGTGCTATATTATTAAGTATTACGTCGGGATTAAATGTTTATTTCGTCCCGAGAACGTTAAAAAAAAATTTTTTATTCGAAAGGTTTTTTCGAGTTATTTCGTTAAAACGCGTTATGAGGTATGAATATTTTTATATAAATAGCAATATTATTGTATTTTACGTCGGGATTAAACGTTTATTTGGTCCGGAAAACGTTAAAAAAAAATAGTGGACCGACGCGACTCGGCCCGTCGGACTTTGTCATATTGTCCACCGGTACGTAGGGACTTAGAAAAATTTTCGACCGAAAAGTTTTTTCGAGTTATTTCGTTAAAAAGCGTTATGAGGTATGAATATTTTATATAAAGTGCTATATTATTAAGTATTACGTCGGGATTAAATGTTTATTTCGTCCCGAGAACGTTAAAAAAATATTTTTTATTCGAAAGGTTTTTTCGAGTTATTTCGTTAAAACGCGTTATGAGGTATGAATATTTTTATATAAATCGCTATATTATTATATTTTACGTCGGGATTAAACGTTTATTTGGTCCCGAAAACGTTAAAAAAAAATAGTGGACCGACGCGACTCGGCCCGTCGGACTTTGTCATATTCTCCACCGGTACGTAGGGACTTAGAAAAATTTTCGACCGAAAAGTTTTTTCGAGTTATTTCGTTAAAAAGCGTTATGAGGTATGAATATTTTATATAAAGTGCTATATTATTAAGTATTACGTCGGGATTAAATGTTTATTTCGTCCCGAGAACGTTAAAAAAATATTTTTTATTCGAAAGGTTTTTTCGAGTTATTTCGTTAAAACGCGTTATGAGGTATGAATATTTTTATATAAATCGCTATATTATTATATTTTACGTCGGGATTAAACGTTTATTTGGTCCCGAAAACGTTAAAAAAAAATAGTGGACCGACGCGACTCGGCCCGTCGGACTTTGTCATATTGTCCACCGGTACGTAGGGACTTAGAGAAATTTTCGACCGAAAAGTTTTTTCGAGTTATTTCGTTAAAAAGCGTTATGAGGTATGAATATTTTATATAAATCGCTATATTATTATATTTTACGTCGGGATTAAACGTTTATTTGGTCCGGAAAACGTTAAAAAAAAATAGTGGACCGACGCGACTCGGCCCGTCGGACTTTGTCATATTGTCCACCGGTACGTAGGGACTTAGAAAAATTTTCGACCGAAAAGTTTTTTCGAGTTATTTCGTTAAAAAGCGTTATGAGGTATGAATATTTTATATAAAGTGCTATATTATTAAGTATTACGTCGGGATTAAATGTTTATTTCGTCCCGAGAACGTTAAAAAAATATTTTTTATTCGAAAGGTTTTTTCGAGTTATTTCGTTAAAACGCGTTATGAGGTATGAATATTTTTATATAAATCGCTATATTATTATATTTTACGTCGGGATTAAACGTTTATTTGGTCCCGAAAACGTTAAAAAAAAATAGTGGACCGACTCGACTCGGCCCGTCGGACTTTGTCATATTCTCCACCGGTACGTAGGGACTTAGAAAAATTTTCGACCGAAAAGTTTTTTCGAGTTATTTCGTTAAAAAGCGTTATGAGGTATGAATATTTTTATATAAAGTGCTATATTATTAAGTTTTACGTCGGGATTAAACGTTTATTTCGTCCCGAGAACGTTAAAAAAAAATTTTTTATTCGAAAGGTTTTTTCGAGTTATTTCGTTAAAACGCGTTATGAGGTATGAATATTTTTATATAAATCGCTATATTATTATATTTTACGTCGGGATTAAACGTTTATTTGGTCCGGAAAACGTTAAAAAAAAATAGTGGACCGACGCGACTCGGCCCGTCGGACTTTGTCATATTGTCCACCGGTACGTAGGGACTTAGAAAAATTTTCGACCGAAAAGTTTTTTCGAGTTATTTCGTTAAAAAGCGTTATGAGGTATGAATATTTTATATAAAGTGCTATATTATTAAGTATTACGTCGGGATTAAATGTTTATTTCGTCCCGAGAACGTTAAAAAAAAATTTTTTATTCGAAAGGTTTTTTCGAGTTATTTCGTTAAAACGCGTTATGAGGTATGAATATTTTATATAAATCGCTATATTATTATATTTTACGTCGGGATTAAACGTTTATTTGGTCCCGAAAACGTTAAAAAAAAATAGTGGACCGACGCGACTCGGCCCGTCGGACTTTGTCATATTCTCCACCGGTACGTATTGACTTAGAAAAATTTTCGACCGAAAAGTTTTTTCGAGTTATTTCGTTAAAAAGCGTTATGAGGTATGAATATTTTTATATAAAGTGCTATATTATTAAGTTTTACGTCGGGATTAAACGTTTATTTCGTCCCGAGAACGTTAAAAAAAAATTTTTTATTCGAAAGGTTTTTTCGAGTTATTTCGTTAAAACGCGTTATGAGGTATGAATATTTTATATAAATCGCTATATTATTATATTTTACGTCGGGATTAAACGTTTATTTGGTCCCGAAAACGTTAAAAAAAAATAGTGGACCGACGCGACTCGGCCCGTCGGACTTTGTCATATTCTCCACCGGTACGTAGGGACTTAGAAAAATTTTCGACCGAAAAGTTTTTTCGAGTTATTTCGTTAAAAAGCGTTATGAGGTATGAATATTTTTATATAAAGTGCTATATTATTAAGTTTTACGTCGGGATTAAACGTTTATTTCGTCCCGAGAACGTTAAAAAAAAATTTTTTATTCGAAAGGTTTTTTCGAGTTATTTCGTTAAAACGCGTTATGAGGTATGAATATTTTTATATAAATCGCTATATTATTATATTTTACGTCGGGATTAAACGTTTATTTGGTCCCGAAAACGTTAAAAAAAAATAGTGGACCGACGCGACTCGGCCCGTCGGACTTTGTCATATTGTCCACCGGTACGTAGGGACTTAGAGAAATTTTCGACCGAAAAGTTTTTTCGAGTTATTTCGTTAAAAAGCGTTATGAGGTATGAATATTTTATATAAATCGCTATATTATTATATTTTACGTCGGGATTAAACGTTTATTTGGTCCGGAAAACGTTAAAAAAAAATAGTGGACCGACGCGACTCGGCCCGTCGGACTTTGTCATATTGTCCACCGGTACGTAGGGACTTAGAAAAATTTTCGACCGAAAAGTTTTTTCGAGTTATTTCGTTAAAAAGCGTTATGAGGTATGAATATTTTATATAAAGTGCTATATTATTAAGTATTACGTCGGGATTAAATGTTTATTTCGTCCCGAGAACGTTAAAAAAATATTTTTTATTCGAAAGGTTTTTTCGAGTTATTTCGTTAAAACGCGTTATGAGGTATGAATATTTTTATATAAATCGCTATATTATTATATTTTACGTCGGGATTAAACGTTTATTTGGTCCCGAAAACGTTAAAAAAAAATAGTGGACCGACTCGACTCGGCCCGTCGGACTTTGTCATATTCTCCACCGGTACGTAGGGACTTAGAAAAATTTTCGACCGAAAAGTTTTTTCGAGTTATTTCGTTAAAAAGCGTTATGAGGTATGAATATTTTTATATAAAGTGCTATATTATTAAGTTTTACGTCGGGATTAAACGTTTATTTCGTCCCGAGAACGTTAAAAAAAAATTTTTTATTCGAAAGGTTTTTTCGAGTTATTTCGTTAAAACGCGTTATGAGGTATGAATATTTTTATATAAATCGCTATATTATTATATTTTACGTCGGGATTAAACGTTTATTTGGTCCGGAAAACGTTAAAAAAAAATAGTGGACCGACGCGACTCGGCCCGTCGGACTTTGTCATATTGTCCACCGGTACGTAGGGACTTAGAAAAATTTTCGACCGAAAAGTTTTTTCGAGTTATTTCGTTAAAAAGCGTTATGAGGTATGAATATTTTATATAAAGTGCTATATTATTAAGTATTACGTCGGGATTAAATGTTTATTTCGTCCCGAGAACGTTAAAAAAATATTTTTTATTCGAAAGGTTTTTTCGAGTTATTTCGTTAAAACGCGTTATGAGGTATGAATATTTTTATATAAATCGCTATATTATTATATTTTACGTCGGGATTAAACGTTTATTTGGTCCCGAAAACGTTAAAAAAAAATAGTGGACCGACGCGACTCGTCCCGTCGTACTTTGTCATATTCTCCACCGGTACGTAGGGACTTAGAAAAATTTTCGACCGAAAAGTTTTTTCGAGTTATTTCGTTAAAAAGCGTTATAAGGTACGAATATTTTTATATAAAGTGCTATATTATTAAGTATTACGTCGGGATTAAATGTTTATTTCGTCCCGAGAACGTTAAAAAAAAATTTTTTATTCGAAAGGTTTTTTCGAGTTATTTCGTTAAAACGCGTTATGAGGTATGAATATTTTTATATAAATAGCAATATTATTGTATTTTACGTCGGGATTAAACGTTTATTTGGTCCGGAAAACGTTAAAAAAAAATAGTGGACCGACGCGACTCGGCCCGTCGGACTTTGTCATATTGTCCACCGGTACGTAGGGACTTAGAAAAATTTTCGACCGAAAAGTTTTTTCGAGTTATTTCGTTAAAAAGCGTTATGAGGTATGAATATTTTATATAAAGTGCTATATTATTAAGTATTACGTCGGGATTAAATGTTTATTTCGTCCCGAGAACGTTAAAAAAATATTTTTTATTCGAAAGGTTTTTTCGAGTTATTTCGTTAAAACGCGTTATGAGGTATGAATATTTTTATATAAATCGCTATATTATTATATTTTACGTCGGGATTAAACGTTTATTTGGTCCGGAAAACGTTAAAAAAAAATAGTGGACCGACGCGACTCGGCCCGTCGGACTTTGTCATATTGTCCACCGGTACGTAGGGACTTAGAAAAATTTTCGACCGAAAAGTTTTTTCGAGTTATTTCGTTAAAAAGCGTTATGAGGTATGAATATTTTATATAAAGTGCTATATTATTAAGTATTACGTCGGGATTAAATGTTTATTTCGTCCCGAGAACGTTAAAAAAATATTTTTTATTCGAAAGGTTTTTTCGAGTTATTTCGTTAAAACGCGTTATGAGGTATGAATATTTTTATATAAATCGCTATATTATTATATTTTACGTCGGGATTAAACGTTTATTTGGTCCCGAAAACGTTAAAAAAAAATAGTGGACCGACTCGACTCGGCCCGTCGGACTTTGTCATATTCTCCACCGGTACGTAGGGACTTAGAAAAATTTTCGACCGAAAAGTTTTTTCGAGTTATTTCGTTAAAAAGCGTTATAAGGTACGAATATTTTTATATAAAGTGCTATATTATTAAGTATTACGTCGGGATTAAATGTTTATTTCGTCCCGAGAACGTTAAAAAAAAATTTTTTATTCGAAAGGTTTTTTCGAGTTATTTCGTTAAAACGCGTTATGAGGTATGAATATTTTTATATAAATCGCTATATTATTATATTTTACGTCGGGATTAAACGTTTATTTGGTCCCGAAAACGTTAAAAAAAAATAGTGGACCGACGCGACTCGGCCCGTCGGACTTTGTCATATTGTCCACCGGTACGTAGGGACTTAGAGAAATTTTCGACCGAAAAGTTTTTTCGAGTTATTTCGTTAAAAAGCGTTATGAGGTATGAATATTTTATATAAATCGCTATATTATTATATTTTACGTCGGGATTAAACGTTTATTTGGTCCGGAAAACGTTAAAAAAAAATAGTGGACCGACGCGACTCGGCCCGTCGGACTTTGTCATATTGTCCACCGGTACGTAGGGACTTAGAAAAATTTTCGACCGAAAAGTTTTTTCGAGTTATTTCGTTAAAAAGCGTTATGAGGTATGAATATTTTATATAAAGTGCTATATTATTAAGTATTACGTCGGGATTAAATGTTTATTTCGTCCCGAGAACGTTAAAAAAATATTTTTTATTCGAAAGGTTTTTTCGAGTTATTTCGTTAAAACGCGTTATGAGGTATGAATATTTTTATATAAATCGCTATATTATTATATTTTACGTCGGGATTAAACGTTTATTTGGTCCCGAAAACGTTAAAAAAAAATAGTGGACCGACTCGACTCGGCCCGTCGGACTTTGTCATATTCTCCACCGGTACGTAGGGACTTAGAAAAATTTTCGACCGAAAAGTTTTTTCGAGTTATTTCGTTAAAAAGCGTTATAAGGTACGAATATTTTTATATAAAGTGCTATATTATTAAGTATTACGTCGGGATTAAATGTTTATTTCGTCCCGAGAACGTTAAAAAAAAATTTTTTATTCGAAAGGTTTTTTCGAGTTATTTCGTTAAAACGCGTTATGAGGTATGAATATTTTTATATAAATAGCAATATTATTGTATTTTACGTCGGGATTAAACGTTTATTTGGTCCGGAAAACGTTAAAAAAAAATAGTGGACCGACGCGACTCGGCCCGTCGGACTTTGTCATATTGTCCACCGGTACGTAGGGACTTAGAAAAATTTTCGACCGAAAAGTTTTTTCGAGTTATTTCGTTAAAAAGCGTTATGAGGTATGAATATTTTATATAAAGTGCTATATTATTAAGTATTACGTCGGGATTAAATGTTTATTTCGTCCCGAGAACGTTAAAAAAATATTTTTTATTCGAAAGGTTTTTTCGAGTTATTTCGTTAAAACGCGTTATGAGGTATGAATATTTTTATATAAATCGCTATATTATTATATTTTACGTCGGGATTAAACGTTTATTTGGTCCCGAAAACGTTAAAAAAAAATAGTGGACCGACGCGACTCGGCCCGTCGGACTTTGTCATATTCTCCACCGGTACGTAGGGACTTAGAAAAATTTTCGACCGAAAAGTTTTTTCGAGTTATTTCGTTAAAAAGCGTTATGAGGTATGAATATTTTATATAAAGTGCTATATTATTAAGTATTACGTCGGGATTAAATGTTTATTTCGTCCCGAGAACGTTAAAAAAATATTTTTTATTCGAAAGGTTTTTTCGAGTTATTTCGTTAAAACGCGTTATGAGGTATGAATATTTTTATATAAATCGCTATATTATTATATTTTACGTCGGGATTAAACGTTTATTTGGTCCCGAAAACGTTAAAAAAAAATAGTGGACCGACGCGACTCGGCCCGTCGGACTTTGTCATATTGTCCACCGGTACGTAGGGACTTAGAGAAATTTTCGACCGAAAAGTTTTTTCGAGTTATTTCGTTAAAAAGCGTTATGAGGTATGAATATTTTATATAAATCGCTATATTATTATATTTTACGTCGGGATTAAACGTTTATTTGGTCCGGAAAACGTTAAAAAAAAATAGTGGACCGACGCGACTCGGCCCGTCGGACTTTGTCATATTGTCCACCGGTACGTAGGGACTTAGAAAAATTTTCGACCGAAAAGTTTTTTCGAGTTATTTCGTTAAAAAGCGTTATGAGGTATGAATATTTTATATAAAGTGCTATATTATTAAGTATTACGTCGGGATTAAATGTTTATTTCGTCCCGAGAACGTTAAAAAAATATTTTTTATTCGAAAGGTTTTTTCGAGTTATTTCGTTAAAACGCGTTATGAGGTATGAATATTTTTATATAAATCGCTATATTATTATATTTTACGTCGGGATTAAACGTTTATTTGGTCCCGAAAACGTTAAAAAAAAATAGTGGACCGACTCGACTCGGCCCGTCGGACTTTGTCATATTCTCCACCGGTACGTAGGGACTTAGAAAAATTTTCGACCGAAAAGTTTTTTCGAGTTATTTCGTTAAAAAGCGTTATGAGGTATGAATATTTTTATATAAAGTGCTATATTATTAAGTTTTACGTCGGGATTAAACGTTTATTTCGTCCCGAGAACGTTAAAAAAAAATTTTTTATTCGAAAGGTTTTTTCGAGTTATTTCGTTAAAACGCGTTATGAGGTATGAATATTTTTATATAAATCGCTATATTATTATATTTTACGTCGGGATTAAACGTTTATTTGGTCCGGAAAACGTTAAAAAAAAATAGTGGACCGACGCGACTCGGCCCGTCGGACTTTGTCATATTGTCCACCGGTACGTAGGGACTTAGAAAAATTTTCGACCGAAAAGTTTTTTCGAGTTATTTCGTTAAAAAGCGTTATGAGGTATGAATATTTTTATATAAAGTGCTATATTATTAAGTTTTACGTCGGGATTAAACGTTTATTTCGTCCCGAGAACGTTAAAAAAAAATTTTTTATTCGAAAGGTTTTTTCGAGTTATTTCGTTAAAACGCGTTATGAGGTATGAATATTTTATATAAATCGCTATATTATTATATTTTACGTCGGGATTAAACGTTTATTTGGTCCCGAAAACGTTAAAAAAAAATAGTGGACCGACGCGACTCGGCCCGTCGGACTTTGTCATATTCTCCACCGGTACGTAGGGACTTAGAAAAATTTTCGACCGAAAAGTTTTTTCGAGTTATTTCGTTAAAAAGCGTTATGAGGTATGAATATTTTTATATAAAGTGCTATATTATTAAGTTTTACGTCGGGATTAAACGTTTATTTCGTCCCGAGAACGTTAAAAAAAAATTTTTTATTCGAAAGGTTTTTTCGAGTTATTTCGTTAAAACGCGTTATGAGGTATGAATATTTTTATATAAATCGCTATATTATTATATTTTACGTCGGGATTAAACGTTTATTTGGTCCCGAAAACGTTAAAAAAAAATAGTGGACCGACGCGACTCGGCCCGTCGGACTTTGTCATATTGTCCACCGGTACGTAGGGACTTAGAGAAATTTTCGACCGAAAAGTTTTTTCGAGTTATTTCGTTAAAAAGCGTTATGAGGTATGAATATTTTATATAAATCGCTATATTATTATATTTTACGTCGGGATTAAACGTTTATTTGGTCCGGAAAACGTTAAAAAAAAATAGTGGACCGACGCGACTCGGCCCGTCGGACTTTGTCATATTGTCCACCGGTACGTAGGGACTTAGAAAAATTTTCGACCGAAAAGTTTTTTCGAGTTATTTCGTTAAAAAGCGTTATGAGGTATGAATATTTTATATAAAGTGCTATATTATTAAGTATTACGTCGGGATTAAATGTTTATTTCGTCCCGAGAACGTTAAAAAAATATTTTTTATTCGAAAGGTTTTTTCGAGTTATTTCGTTAAAACGCGTTATGAGGTATGAATATTTTTATATAAATCGCTATATTATTATATTTTACGTCGGGATTAAACGTTTATTTGGTCCCGAAAACGTTAAAAAAAAATAGTGGACCGACTCGACTCGGCCCGTCGGACTTTGTCATATTCTCCACCGGTACGTAGGGACTTAGAAAAATTTTCGACCGAAAAGTTTTTTCGAGTTATTTCGTTAAAAAGCGTTATGAGGTATGAATATTTTTATATAAAGTGCTATATTATTAAGTTTTACGTCGGGATTAAACGTTTATTTCGTCCCGAGAACGTTAAAAAAAAATTTTTTATTCGAAAGGTTTTTTCGAGTTATTTCGTTAAAACGCGTTATGAGGTATGAATATTTTTATATAAATCGCTATATTATTATATTTTACGTCGGGATTAAACGTTTATTTGGTCCGGAAAACGTTAAAAAAAAATAGTGGACCGACGCGACTCGGCCCGTCGGACTTTGTCATATTGTCCACCGGTACGTAGGGACTTAGAAAAATTTTCGACCGAAAAGTTTTTTCGAGTTATTTCGTTAAAAAGCGTTATGAGGTATGAATATTTTATATAAAGTGCTATATTATTAAGTATTACGTCGGGATTAAATGTTTATTTCGTCCCGAGAACGTTAAAAAAATATTTTTTATTCGAAAGGTTTTTTCGAGTTATTTCGTTAAAACGCGTTATGAGGTATGAATATTTTTATATAAATCGCTATATTATTATATTTTACGTCGGGATTAAACGTTTATTTGGTCCCGAAAACGTTAAAAAAAAATAGTGGACCGACGCGACTCGTCCCGTCGTACTTTGTCATATTCTCCACCGGTACGTAGGGACTTAGAAAAATTTTCGACCGAAAAGTTTTTTCGAGTTATTTCGTTAAAAAGCGTTATAAGGTACGAATATTTTTATATAAAGTGCTATATTATTAAGTATTACGTCGGGATTAAATGTTTATTTCGTCCCGAGAACGTTAAAAAAAAATTTTTTATTCGAAAGGTTTTTTCGAGTTATTTCGTTAAAACGCGTTATGAGGTATGAATATTTTTATATAAATAGCAATATTATTGTATTTTACGTCGGGATTAAACGTTTATTTGGTCCGGAAAACGTTAAAAAAAAATAGTGGACCGACGCGACTCGGCCCGTCGGACTTTGTCATATTGTCCACCGGTACGTAGGGACTTAGAAAAATTTTCGACCGAAAAGTTTTTTCGAGTTATTTCGTTAAAAAGCGTTATGAGGTATGAATATTTTATATAAAGTGCTATATTATTAAGTATTACGTCGGGATTAAATGTTTATTTCGTCCCGAGAACGTTAAAAAAATATTTTTTATTCGAAAGGTTTTTTCGAGTTATTTCGTTAAAACGCGTTATGAGGTATGAATATTTTTATATAAATCGCTATATTATTATATTTTACGTCGGGATTAAACGTTTATTTGGTCCGGAAAACGTTAAAAAAAAATAGTGGACCGACGCGACTCGGCCCGTCGGACTTTGTCATATTGTCCACCGGTACGTAGGGACTTAGAAAAATTTTCGACCGAAAAGTTTTTTCGAGTTATTTCGTTAAAAAGCGTTATGAGGTATGAATATTTTATATAAAGTGCTATATTATTAAGTATTACGTCGGGATTAAATGTTTATTTCGTCCCGAGAACGTTAAAAAAATATTTTTTATTCGAAAGGTTTTTTCGAGTTATTTCGTTAAAACGCGTTATGAGGTATGAATATTTTTATATAAATCGCTATATTATTATATTTTACGTCGGGATTAAACGTTTATTTGGTCCCGAAAACGTTAAAAAAAAATAGTGGACCGACGCGACTCGGCCCGTCGGACTTTGTCATATTGTCCACCGGTACGTAGGGACTTAGAGAAATTTTCGACCGAAAAGTTTTTTCGAGTTATTTCGTTAAAAAGCGTTATGAGGTATGAATATTTTATATAAATCGCTATATTATTATATTTTACGTCGGGATTAAACGTTTATTTGGTCCGGAAAACGTTAAAAAAAAATAGTGGACCGACGCGACTCGGCCCGTCGGACTTTGTCATATTGTCCACCGGTACGTAGGGACTTAGAAAAATTTTCGACCGAAAAGTTTTTTCGAGTTATTTCGTTAAAAAGCGTTATGAGGTATGAATATTTTATATAAAGTGCTATATTATTAAGTATTACGTCGGGATTAAATGTTTATTTCGTCCCGAGAACGTTAAAAAAATATTTTTTATTCGAAAGGTTTTTTCGAGTTATTTCGTTAAAACGGGTTATGAGGTATGAATATTTTTATATAAATCGCTATATTATTATATTTTACGTCGGGATTAAACGTTTATTTGGTCCCGAAAACGTTAAAAAAAAATAGTGGACCGACTCGACTCGGCCCGTCGGACTTTGTCATATTCTCCACCGGTACGTAGGGACTTAGAAAAATTTTCGACCGAAAAGTTTTTTCGAGTTATTTCGTTAAAAAGCGTTATGAGGTATGAATATTTTTATATAAAGTGCTATATTATTAAGTTTTACGTCGGGATTAAACGTTTATTTCGTCCCGAGAACGTTAAAAAAAAATTTTTTATTCGAAAGGTTTTTTCGAGTTATTTCGTTAAAACGCGTTATGAGGTATGAATATTTTTATATAAATCGCTATATTATTATATTTTACGTCGGGATTAAACGTTTATTTGGTCCGGAAAACGTTAAAAAAAAATAGTGGACCGACGCGACTCGGCCCGTCGGACTTTGTCATATTGTCCACCGGTACGTAGGGACTTAGAAAAATTTTCGACCGAAAAGTTTTTTCGAGTTATTTCGTTAAAAAGCGTTATGAGGTATGAATATTTTATATAAAGTGCTATATTATTAAGTATTACGTCGGGATTAAATGTTTATTTCGTCCCGAGAACGTTAAAAAAATATTTTTTATTCGAAAGGTTTTTTCGAGTTATTTCGTTAAAACGCGTTATGAGGTATGAATATTTTTATATAAATCGCTATATTATTATATTTTACGTCGGGATTAAACGTTTATTTGGTCCCGAAAACGTTAAAAAAAAATAGTGGACCGACGCGACTCGGCCCGTCGGACTTTGTTATATTCTCCACCGGTACGTAGGGACTTAGAAAAATTTTCGACCGAAAAGTTTTTTCGAGTTATTTCGTTAAAAAGCGTTATGAGGTATGAATATTTTATATAAATCGCTATATTATTATATTTTACGTCGGGATTAAACGTTTATTTGTTCCCGAAAACGTTAAAAAAAAATAGTGGACCGACGCGACTCGGCCCGTCGGACTTTGTCATATTCTCCACCGGTACGTAGGGACTTAGAAAAATTTTCGACCGAAAAGTTTTTTCGAGTTATTTCGTTAAAAAGCGTTATGAGGTATGAATATTTTATATAAATCGCTATATTATTATATTTTACGTCGGGATTAAACGTTTATTTGGTCCCGAAAACGTTAAAAAAAAATAGTGGACCGACGCGACTCGTCCCGTCGTACTTTGTCATATTCTCCACCGGTACGTATGGACTTAGAAAAATTTTCGACCGAAAAGTTTTTTCGAGTTATTTCGTTAAAAAGCGTTATAAGGTACGAATATTTTTATATAAAGTGCTATATTATTAAGTATTACGTCGGGATTAAATGTTTATTTCGTCCCGAGAACGTTAAAAAAAAATTTTTTATTCGAAAGGTTTTTTCGAGTTATTTCGTTAAAACGCGTTATGAGGTATGAATATTTTTATATAAATAGCAATATTATTGTATTTTACGTCGGGATTAAACGTTTAGTTGGTCCGGAAAACGTTAAAAAAAAATAGTGGACCGACGCGACTCGGCCCGTCGGACTTTGTCATATTGTCCACCGGTACGTAGGGACTTAGAAAAATTTTCGACCGAAAAGTTTTTTCGAGTTATTTCGTTAAAAAGCGTTATGAGGTATGAATATTTTATATAAAGTGCTATATTATTAAGTATTACGTCGGGATTAAATGTTTATTTCGTCCCGAGAACGTTAAAAAAATATTTTTTATTCGAAAGGTTTTTTCGAGTTATTTCGTTAAAACGCGTTATGAGGTATGAATATTTTTATATAAATCGCTATATTATTATATTTTACGTCGGGATTAAACGTTTATTTGGTCCCGAAAACGTTAAAAAAAAATAGTGGACCGACGCGACTCGGCCCGTCGGACTTTGTCATATTCTCCACCGGTACGTGGGGACTTGGAAAAATTTTCGACCGAAAAGTTTTTTCGAGTTATTTCGTTAAAAAGCGTTATAAGGTACGAATATTTTTATATAAAGTGCTATATTATTAAGTATTACGTCGGGATTAAATGTTTATTTCGTCCCGAGAACGTTAAAAAAATATTTTTTATTCGAAAGGTTTTTTCGAGTTATTTCGTTAAAACGCGTTATGAGGTATGAATATTTTTATATAAATCGCTATATTATTATATTTTACGTCGGGATTAAACGTTTATTTGGTCCCGAAAACGTTAAAAAAAAATAGTGGACCGACGCGACTCGGCCCGTCGGACTTTGTCATATTGTCCACCGGTACGTAGGGACTTAGAGAAATTTTCGACCGAAAAGTTTTTTCGAGTTATTTCGTTAAAAAGCGTTATGAGGTATGAATATTTTATATAAATCGCTATATTATTATATTTTACGTCGGGATTAAACGTTTATTTGGTCCCGAAAACGTTAAAAAAAAATAGTGGACCGACGCGACTCGGCCCGTCGGACTTTGTCATATTCTCCACCGGTACGTAGGGACTTAGAAAAATTTTCGACCGAAAAGTTTTTTCGAGTTATTTCGTTAAAAAGCGTTATGAGGTATGAATATTTTATATAAATCGCTATATTATTATATTTTACGTCGGGCTTAAACATTCATTTGGTCCCGAAAACGTTAAAAAAAAATAGTGGACCGACGCGACTCGGCCCGTCGGACTTTGTCATATTCACCACCGGTACGTAGGGACTTGGAAAAATTTTCGACCGAAAAGTTTTTTCGAGTTATTTCGTTAAAAAGCGTTATGAGGTATGAATATTTTTATATAAAGTGCTATATTATTAAGTTTTACGTCGGGATTAAACGTTTATTTCGTCCCGAGAACGTTAAAAAAAAATTTTTTATTCGAAAGGTTTTTTCGAGTTATTTCGTTAAAACGCGTTATGAGGTATGAATATTTTTATATAAATCGCTATATTATTATATTTTACGTCGGGATTAAACGTTTATTTGGTCCCGAAAACGTTAAAAAAAAATAGTGGACCGACGCGACTCGGCCCGTCGGACTTTGTCATATTCTCCACCGGTACGTATTGACTTAGAAAAATTTTCGACCGAAAAGTTTTTTCGAGTTATTTCGTTAAAAAGCGTTATGAGGTATGAATATTTTTATATAAAGTGCTATATTATTAAGTTTTACGTCGGGATTAAACGTTTATTTCGTCCCGAGAACGTTAAAAAAAAATTTTTTATTCGAAAGGTTTTTTCGAGTTATTTCGTTAAAACGCGTTATGAGGTATGAATATTTTATATAAATCGCTATATTATTATATTTTACGTCGGGATTAAACGTTTATTTGGTCCCGAAAACGTTAAAAAAAAATAGTGGACCGACGCGACTCGGCCCGTCGGACTTTGTCATATTCTCCACCGGTACGTAGGGACTTAGAAAAATTTTCGACCGAAAAGTTTTTTCGAGTTATTACGTTAAAAAGCGTTATGAGGTATGAATATTTTTATATAAAGTGCTATATTATTAAGTTTTACGTCGGGATTAAACGTTTATTTCGTCCCGAGAACGTTAAAAAAAAATTTTTTATTCGAAAGGTTTTTTCGAGTTATTTCGTTAAAACGCGTTATGAGGTATGAATATTTTTATATAAATCGCTATATTATTATATTTTACGTCGGGATTAAACGTTTATTTGGTCCGGAAAACGTTAAAAAAAAATAGTGGACCGACGCGACTCGGCCCGTCGGACTTTGTCATATTGTCCACCGGTACGTAGGGACTTAGAAAAATTTTCGACCGAAAAGTTTTTTCGAGTTATTTCGTTAAAAAGCGTTATGAGGTATGAATATTTTATATAAATCGCTATATTATTATATTTTACGTCGGGATTAAACGTTTAGTTGGTCCCGAAAACGTTAAAAAAAAATAGTGGACCGACGCGACTCGTCCCGTCGTACTTTGTCATATTCTCCACCGGTACGTAGGGACTTAGAAAAATTTTCGACCGAAAAGTTTTTTCGAGTTATTTCGTTAAAAAGCGTTATAAGGTACGAATATTTTTATATAAAGTGCTATATTATTAAGTATTACGTCGGGATTAAATGTTTATTTCGTCCCGAGAACGTTAAAAAAAAATTTTTTATTCGAAAGGTTTTTTCGAGTTATTTCGTTAAAACGCGTTATGAGGTATGAATATTTTTATATAAATAGCAATATTATTGTATTTTACGTCGGGATTAAACGTTTATTTGGTCCGGAAAACGTTAAAAAAAAATAGTGGACCGACGCGACTCGGCCCGTCGGACTTTGTCATATTGTCCACCGGTACGTAGGGACTTAGAAAAATTTTCGACCGAAAAGTTTTTTCGAGTTATGTCGTTAAAAAGCGTTATGAGGTATGAATATTTTATATAAAGTGCTATATTATTAAGTATTACGTCGGGATTAAATGTTTATTTCGTCCCGAGAACGTTAAAAAAAAATTTTTTATTCGAAAGGTTTTTTCGAGTTATTTCGTTAAAACGCGTTATGAGGTATGAATATTTTATATAAATCGCTATATTATTATATTTTACGTCGGGATTAAACGTTTATTTGGTCCCGAAAACGTTAAAAAAAAATAGTGGACCGACGCGACTCGGCCCGTCGGACTTTGTCATATTCTCCACCGGTACGTAGGGACTTAGAAAAATTTTCGACCGAAAAGTTTTTTCGAGTTATTTCGTTAAAAAGCGTTATGAGGTATGAATATTTTTATATAAAGTGCTATATTATTAAGTTTTACGTCGGGATTAAACGTTTATTTCGTCCCGAGAACGTTAAAAAAAAATTTTTTATTCGAAAGGTTTTTTCGAGTTATTTCGTTAAAACGCGTTATGAGGTATGAATATTTTTATATAAATCGCTATATTATTATATTTTACGTCGGGATTAAACGTTTATTTGGTCCGGAAAACGTTAAAAAAAAATAGTGGACCGACGCGACTCGGCCCGTCGGACTTTGTCATATTGTCCACCGGTACGTAGGGACTTAGAAAAATTTTCGACCGAAAAGTTTTTTCGAGTTATTTCGTTAAAAAGCGTTATGAGGTATGAATATTTTATATAAAGTGCTATATTATTAAGTATTACGTCGGGATTAAATGTTTATTTCGTCCCGAGAACGTTAAAAAAATATTTTTTATTCGAAAGGTTTTTTCGAGTTATTTCGTTAAAACGCGTTATGAGGTATGAATATTTTTATATAAATCGCTATATTATTATATTTTACGTCGGGATTAAACGTTTATTTGGTCCCGAAAACGTTAAAAAAAAAATAGTGGACCGACGCGACTCGGCCCGTCGGACTTTGTCATATTCTCCACCGGTACGTAGGGACTTAGAAAAATTTTCGACCGAAAAGTTTTTTCGAGTTATTACGTTAAAAAGCGTTATGAGGTATGAATATTTTTATATAAAGTGCTATATTATTAAGTTTTACGTCGGGATTAAACGTTTATTTCGTCCCGAGAACGTTAAAAAAAAATTTTTTATTCGAAAGGTTTTTTCGAGTTATTTCGTTAAAACGCGTTATGAGGTATGAATATTTTTATATAAATCGCTATATTATTATATTTTACGTCGGGATTAAACGTTTATTTGGTCCGGAAAACGTTAAAAAAAAATAGTGGACCGACGCGACTCGGCCCGTCGGACTTTGTCATATTGTCCACCGGTACGTAGGGACTTAGAAAAATTTTCGACCGAAAAGTTTTTTCGAGTTATTTCGTTAAAAAGCGTTATGAGGTATGAATATTTTATATAAAGTGCTATATTATTAAGTATTACGTCGGGATTAAATGTTTATTTCGTCCCGAGAACGTTAAAAAAATATTTTTTATTCGAAAGGTTTTTTCGAGTTATTTCGTTAAAACGCGTTATGAGGTATGAATATTTTTATATAAATCGCTATATTATTATATTTTACGTCGGGATTAAACGTTTATTTGGTCCCGAAAACGTTAAAAAAAAATAGTGGACCGACGCGACTCGGCCCGTCGGACTTTGTTATATTCTCCACCGGTACGTAGGGACTTAGAAAAATTTTCGACCGAAAAGTTTTTTCGAGTTATTTCGTTAAAAAGCGTTATGAGGTATGAATATTTTATATAAATCGCTATATTATTATATTTTACGTCGGGATTAAACGTTTATTTGGTCCCGAAAACGTTAAAAAAAAATAGTGGACCGACGCGACTCGGCCCGTCGGACTTTGTCATATTCTCCACCGGTACGTAGGGACTTAGAAAAATTTTCGACCGAAAAGTTTTTTCGAGTTATTTCGTTAAAAAGCGTTATGAGGTATGAATATTTTTATATAAAGTGCTATATTATTAAGTTTTACGTCGGGATTAAACGTTTATTTCGTCCCGAGAACGTTAAAAAAAAATTTTTTATTCGAAAGGTTTTTTCGAGTTATTTCGTTAAAACGCGTTATGAGGTATGAATATTTTTATATAAATCGCTATATTATTATATTTTACGTCGGGATTAAACGTTTATTTGGTCCGGAAAACGTTAAAAAAAAATAGTGGACCGACGCGACTCGGCCCGTCGGACTTTGTCATATTGTCCACCGGTACGTAGGGACTTAGAAAAATTTTCGACCGAAAAGTTTTTTCGAGTTATTTCGTTAAAAAGCGTTATGAGGTATGAATATTTTATATAAAGTGCTATATTATTAAGTATTACGTCGGGATTAAATGTTTATTTCGTCCCGAGAACGTTAAAAAAATATTTTTTATTCGAAAGGTTTTTTCGAGTTATTTCGTTAAAACGCGTTATGAGGTATGAATATTTTTATATAAATCGCTATATTATTATATTTTACGTCGGGATTAAACGTTTATTTGGTCCCGAAAACGTTAAAAAAAAATAGTGGACCGACGCGACTCGGCCCGTCGGACTTTGTTATATTCTCCACCGGTACGTAGGGACTTAGAAAAATTTTCGACCGAAAAGTTTTTTCGAGTTATTTCGTTAAAAAGCGTTATGAGGTATGAATATTTTATATAAATCGCTATATTATTATATTTTACGTCGGGATTAAACGTTTATTTGGTCCCGAAAACGTTAAAAAAAAATAGTGGACCGACGCGACTCGGCCCGTCGGACTTTGTTATATTCTCCACCGGTACGTAGGGACTTAGAAAAATTTTCGACCGAAAAGTTTTTTCGAGTTATTTCGTTAAAAAGCGTTATGAGGTATGAATATTTTTATATGAAGTGCTATATTATTAAGTTTTACGTCGGGATTAAACGTTTATTTCGTCCCGAGAACGTTAAAAAAAAATTTTTTATTCGAAAGGTTTTTTCGAGTTATTTCGTTAAAACGCGTTATGAGGTATGAATATTTTATATAAATCGCTATATTATTATATTTTACGTCGGGATTAAACGTTTATTTGGTCCCGAAAACGTTAAAAAAAAATAGTGGACCGACGCGACTCGGCCCGTCGGACTTTGTCATATTCTCCACCGGTACGTAGGGACTTAGAAAAATTTTCGACCGAAAAGTTTTTTCGAGTTATTTCGTTAAAAAGCGTTATGAGGTATGAATATTTTTATATAAAGTGCTATATTATTAAGTTTTACGTCGGGATTAAACGTTTATTTCGTCCCGAGAACGTTAAAAAAAAATTTTTTATTCGAAAGGTTTTTTCGAGTTATTTCGTTAAAACGCGTTATGAGGTATGAATATTTTATATAAATCGCTATATTATTATATTTTACGTCGGGATTAAACGTTTATTTGGTCCCGAAAACGTTAAAAAAAAATAGTGGACCGACGCGACTCGGCCCGTCGGACTTTGTCATATTCTCCACCGGTACGTAGGGACTTAGAAAAATTTTCGACCGAAAAGTTTTTTCGAGTTATTTCGTTAAAAAGCGTTATGAGGTATGAATATTTTTATATAAAGTGCTATATTATTAAGTTTTACGTCGGGATTAAACGTTTATTTCGTCCCGAGAACGTTAAAAAAAAATTTTTTATTCGAAAGGTTTTTTCGAGTTATTTCGTTAAAACGCGTTATGAGGTATGAATATTTTTATATAAATCGCTATATTATTATATTTTACGTCGGGATTAAACGTTTATTTGGTCCGGAAAACGTTAAAAAAAAATAGTGGACCGACGCGACTCGGCCCGTCGGACTTTGTCATATTGTCCACCGGTACGTAGGGACTTAGAAAAATTTTCGACCGAAAAGTTTTTTCGAGTTATTTCGTTAAAAAGCGTTATGAGGTATGAATATTTTATATAAAGTGCTATATTATTAAGTTTTACGTCGGGATTAAACGTTTATTTCGTCCCGAGAACGTTAAAAAAAAATTTTTTATTCGAAAGGTTTTTTCGAGTTATTTCGTTAAAACGCGTTATGAGGTATGAATATTTTTATATAAATCGCTATATTATTATATTTTACGTCGGGATTAAACGTTTATTTGGTCCCGAAAACGTTAAAAAAAAATAGTGGACCGACGCGACTCGGCCCGTCGGACTTTGTCATATTCTCCACCGGTACGTAGGGACTTAGAAAAATTTTCGACCGAAAAGTTTTTTCGAGTTATTTCGTTAAAAAGCGTTATGAGGTATGAATATTTTATATAAATCGCTATATTATTATATTTTACGTCGGGATTAAACGTTTATTTGGTCCCGAAAACGTTAAAAAAAAATAGTGGACCGACGCGACTCGGCCCGTCGGACTTTGTTATATTCTCCACCGGTACGTAGGGACTTAGAAAAATTTTCGACCGAAAAGTTTTTTCGAGTTATTTCGTTAAAAAGCGTTATGAGGTATGAATATTTTATATAAATCGCTATATTATTATATTTTACGTCGGGATTAAACGTTTATTTGGTCCCGAAAACGTTAAAAAAAAATAGTGGACCGACGCGACTCGGCCCGTCGGACTTTGTCATATTCTCCACCGGTACGTAGGGACTTAGAAAAATTTTCGACCGAAAAGTTTTTTCGAGTTATTTCGTTAAAAAGCGTTATGAGGTATGAATATTTTTATATAAAGTGCTATATTATTAAGTTTTACGTCGGGATTAAACGTTTATTTCGTCCCGAGAACGTTAAAAAAAAATTTTTTATTCGAAAGGTTTTTTCGAGTTATTTCGTTAAAACGCGTTATGAGGTATGAATATTTTATATAAATCGCTATATTATTATATTTTACGTCGGGATTAAACGTTTATTTGGTCCCGAAAACGTTAAAAAAAAATAGTGGACCGACGCGACTCGGCCCGTCGGACTTTGTCATATTCTCCACCGGTACGTAGGGACTTAGAAAAATTTTCGACCGAAAAGTTTTTTCGAGTTATTTCGTTAAAAAGCGTTATGAGGTATGAATATTTTTATATAAAGTGCTATATTATTAAGTTTTACGTCGGGATTAAACGTTTATTTCGTCCCGAGAACGTTAAAAAAAAATTTTTTATTCGAAAGGTTTTTTCGAGTTATTTCGTTAAAACGCGTTATGAGGTATGAATATTTTATATAAATCGCTATATTATTATATTTTACGTCGGGATTAAACGTTTATTTGGTCCCGAAAACGTTAAAAAAAAATAGTGGACCGACGCGACTCGGCCCGTCGGACTTTGTCATATTCTCCACCGGTACGTAGGGACTTAGAAAAATTTTCGACCGAAAAGTTTTTTCGAGTTATTTCGTTAAAAAGCGTTATGAGGTATGAATATTTTTATATAAAGTGCTATATTATTAAGTTTTACGTCGGGATTAAACGTTTATTTCGTCCCGAGAACGTTAAAAAAAAATTTTTTATTCGAAAGGTTTTTTCGAGTTATTTCGTTAAAACGCGTTATGAGGTATGAATATTTTTATATAAATCGCTATATTATTATATTTTACGTCGGGATTAAACGTTTATTTGGTCCGGAAAACGTTAAAAAAAAATAGTGGACCGACGCGACTCGGCCCGTCGGACTTTGTCATATTGTCCACCGGTACGTAGGGACTTAGAAAAATTTTCGACCGAAAAGTTTTTTCGAGTTATTTCGTTAAAAAGCGTTATGAGGTATGAATATTTTATATAAAGTGCTATATTATTAAGTATTACGTCGGGATTAAATGTTTATTTCGTCCCGAGAACGTTAAAAAAATATTTTTTATTCGAAAGGTTTTTTCGAGTTATTTCGTTAAAACGCGTTATGAGGTATGAATATTTTTATATAAATCGCTATATTATTATATTTTACGTCGGGATTAAACGTTTATTTGGTCCCGAAAACGTTAAAAAAAAATAGTGGACCGACGCGACTCGGCCCGTCGGACTTTGTTATATTCTCCACCGGTACGTAGGGACTTAGAAAAATTTTCGACCGAAAAGTTTTTTCGAGTTATTTCGTTAAAAAGCGTTATGAGGTATGAATATTTTTATATGAAGTGCTATATTATTAAGTATTACGTCGGGATTAAATGTTTATTTCGTCCCGAGAACGTTAAAAAAAAATTTTTTATTCGAAAGGTTTTTTCGAGTTATTTCGTTAAAACGCGTTATGAGGTATGAATATTTTATATAAATCGCTATATTATTATATTTTACGTCGGGATTAAACGTTTATTTGGTCCCGAAAACGTTAAAAAAAAATAGTGGACCGACGCGACTCGGCCCGTCGGACTTTGTCATATTCTCCACCGGTACGTAGGGACTTAGAAAAATTTTCGACCGAAAAGTTTTTTCGAGTTATTTCGTTAAAAAGCGTTATGAGGTATGAATATTTTTATATAAAGTGCTATATTATTAAGTTTTACGTCGGGATTAAACGTTTATTTCGTCCCGAGAACGTTAAAAAAAAATTTTTTATTCGAAAGGTTTTTTCGAGTTATTTCGTTAAAACGCGTTATGAGGTATGAATATTTTTATATAAATCGCTATATTATTATATTTTACGTCGGGATTAAACGTTTATTTGGTCCGGAAAACGTTAAAAAAAAATAGTGGACCGACGCGACTCGGCCCGTCGGACTTTGTCATATTGTCCACCGGTACGTAGGGACTTAGAAAAATTTTCGACCGAAAAGTTTTTTCGAGTTATTTCGTTAAAAAGCGTTATGAGGTATGAATATTTTATATAAAGTGCTATATTATTAAGTATTACGTCGGGATTAAATGTTTATTTCGTCCCGAGAACGTTAAAAAAATATTTTTTATTCGAAAGGTTTTTTCGAGTTATTTCGTTAAAACGCGTTATGAGGTATGAATATTTTTATATAAATCGCTATATTATTATATTTTACGTCGGGATTAAACGTTTATTTGGTCCCGAAAACGTTAAAAAAAAATAGTGGACCGACGCGACTCGGCCCGTCGGACTTTGTTATATTCTCCACCGGTACGTAGGGACTTAGAAAAATTTTCGACCGAAAAGTTTTTTCGAGTTATTTCGTTAAAAAGCGTTATGAGGTATGAATATTTTTATATGAAGTGCTATATTATTAAGTTTTACGTCGGGATTAAACGTTTATTTCGTCCCGAGAACGTTAAAAAAAAATTTTTTATTCGAAAGGTTTTTTCGAGTTATTTCGTTAAAACGCGTTATGAGGTATGAATATTTTTATATAAATCGCTATATTATTATATTTTACGTCGGGATTAAACGTTTATTTGGTCCCGAAAACGTTAAAAAAAAATAGTGGACCGACGCGACTCGGCCCGTCGGACTTTGTCATATTCTCCACCGGTACGTAGGGACTTAGAAAAATTTTCGACCGAAAAGTTTTTTCGAGTTATTTCGTTAAAAAGCGTTATGAGGTATGAATATTTTATATAAATCGCTATATTATTATATTTTACGTCGGGATTAAACGTTTATTTGGTCCCGAAAACGTTAAAAAAAAATAGTGGACCGACGCGACTCGGCCCGTCGGACTTTGTCATATTCTCCACCGGTACGTAGGGACTTAGAAAAATTTTCGACCGAAAAGTTTTTTCGAGTTATTTCGTTAAAAAGCGTTATGAGGTATGAATATTTTTATATAAAGTGCTATATTATTAAGTTTTACGTCGGGATTAAACGTTTATTTCGTCCCGAGAACGTTAAAAAAAAATTTTTTATTCGAAAGGTTTTTTCGAGTTATTTCGTTAAAACGCGTTATGAGGTATGAATATTTTATATAAATCGCTATATTATTATATTTTACGTCGGGATTAAACGTTTATTTGGTCCCGAAAACGTTAAAAAAAAATAGTGGACCGACGCGACTCGGCCCGTCGGACTTTGTCATATTCTCCACCGGTACGTAGGGACTTAGAAAAATTTTCGACCGAAAAGTTTTTTCGAGTTATTTCGTTAAAAAGCGTTATGAGGTATGAATATTTTTATATAAAGTGCTATATTATTAAGTTTTACGTCGGGATTAAACGTTTATTTCGTCCCGAGAACGTTAAAAAAAAATTTTTTATTCGAAAGGTTTTTTCGAGTTATTTCGTTAAAACGCGTTATGAGGTATGAATATTTTTATATAAATCGCTATATTATTATATTTTACGTCGGGATTAAACGTTTATTTGGTCCGGAAAACGTTAAAAAAAAATAGTGGACCGACGCGACTCGGCCCGTCGGACTTTGTCATATTGTCCACCGGTACGTAGGGACTTAGAAAAATTTTCGACCGAAAAGTTTTTTCGAGTTATTTCGTTAAAAAGCGTTATGAGGTATGAATATTTTATATAAAGTGCTATATTATTAAGTATTACGTCGGGATTAAATGTTTATTTCGTCCCGAGAACGTTAAAAAAATATTTTTTATTCGAAAGGTTTTTTCGAGTTATTTCGTTAAAACGCGTTATGAGGTATGAATATTTTTATATAAATCGCTATATTATTATATTTTACGTCGGGATTAAACGTTTATTTGGTCCCGAAAACGTTAAAAAAAAATAGTGGACCGACGCGACTCGGCCCGTCGGACTTTGTTATATTCTCCACCGGTACGTAGGGACTTAGAAAAATTTTCGACCGAAAAGTTTTTTCGAGTTATTTCGTTAAAAAGCGTTATGAGGTATGAATATTTTTATATGAAGTGCTATATTATTAAGTTTTACGTCGGGATTAAACGTTTATTTCGTCCCGAGAACGTTAAAAAAAAATTTTTTATTCGAAAGGTTTTTTCGAGTTATTTCGTTAAAACGCGTTATGAGGTATGAATATTTTTATATAAATCGCTATATTATTATATTTTACGTCGGGATTAAACGTTTATTTGGTCCCGAAAACGTTAAAAAAAAATAGTGGACCGACGCGACTCGGCCCGTCGGACTTTGTCATATTCTCCACCGGTACGTAGGGACTTAGAAAAATTTTCGACCGAAAAGTTTTTTCGAGTTATTTCGTTAAAAAGCGTTATGAGGTATGAATATTTTATATAAATCGCTATATTATTATATTTTACGCCGGGATTAAACGTTTATTTGGTCCCGAAAACGTTAAAAAAAAATAGTGGTCCGACGCGACTCGGCCCGTCGGACTTTGTCATATTCTCCACCGGTACGTAGGGACTTAGAAAAATTTTCGACCGAAAAGTTTTTTCGAGTTATTTCGTTAAAAAGCGTTATGAGGTATGAATATTTTTATATAAAGTGCTATATTATTAAGTTTTACGTCGGGATTAAACGTTTATTTCGTCCCGAGAACGTTAAAAAAAAATTTTTTATTCGAAAGGTTTTTTCGAGTTATTTCGTTAAAACGCGTTATGAGGTATGAATATTTTTATATAAATCGCTATATTATTATATTTTACGTCGGGATTAAACGTTTATTTGGTCCCGAAAACGTTAAAAAAAAATAGTGGACCGACGCGACTCGGCCCGTCGGACTTTGTCATATTCTCCACCGGTACGTAGGGACTTAGAAAAATTTTCGACCGAAAAGTTTTTTCGAGTTATTTCGTTAAAAAGCGTTATGAGGTATGAATATTTTTATATAAAGTGCTATATTATTAAGTTTTACGTCGGGATTAAACGTTTATTTCGTCCCGAGAACGTTAAAAAAAAATTTTTTATTCGAAAGGTTTTTTCGAGTTATTTCGTTAAAACGCGTTATGAGGTATGAATATTTTTATATAAATCGCTATATTATTATATTTTACGTCGGGATTAAACGTTTATTTGGTCCGGAAAACGTTAAAAAAAAATAGTGGACCGACGCGACTCGGCCCGTCGGACTTTGTCATATTGTCCACCGGTACGTAGGGACTTAGAAAAATTTTCGACCGAAAAGTTTTTTCGAGTTATTTCGTTAAAAAGCGTTATGAGGTATGAATATTTTATATAAAGTGCTATATTATTAAGTATTACGTCGGGATTAAATGTTTATTTCGTCCCGAGAACGTTAAAAAAATATTTTTTATTCGAAAGGTTTTTTCGAGTTATTTCGTTAAAACGCGTTATGAGGTATGAATATTTTTATATAAATCGCTATATTATTATATTTTACGTCGGGATTAAACGTTTATTTGGTCCCGAAAACGTTAAAAAAAAATAGTGGACCGACGCGACTCGGCCCGTCGGACTTTGTTATATTCTCCACCGGTACGTAGGGACTTAGAAAAATTTTCGACCGAAAAGTTTTTTCGAGTTATTTCGTTAAAAAGCGTTATGAGGTATGAATATTTTTATATGAAGTGCTATATTATTAAGTTTTACGTCGGGATTAAACGTTTATTTCGTCCCGAGAACGTTAAAAAAAAATTTTTTATTCGAAAGGTTTTTTCGAGTTATTTCGTTAAAACGCGTTATGAGGTATGAATATTTTTATATAAATCGCTATATTATTATATTTTACGTCGGGATTAAACGTTTATTTGGTCCCGAAAACGTTAAAAAAAAATAGTGGACCGACGCGACTCGGCCCGTCGGACTTTGTCATATTCTCCACCGGTACGTAGGGACTTAGAAAAATTTTCGACCGAAAAGTTTTTTCGAGTTATTTCGTTAAAAAGCGTTATGAGGTATGAATATTTTATATAAATCGCTATATTATTATATTTTACGCCGGGATTAAACGTTTATTTGGTCCCGAAAACGTTAAAAAAAAATAGTGGACCGACGCGACTCGGCCCGTCGGACTTTGTCATATTCTCCACCGGTACGTAGGGACTTAGAAAAATTTTCGACCGAAAAGTTTTTTCGAGTTATTTCGTTAAAAAGCGTTATGAGGTATGAATATTTTTATATAAAGTGCTATATTATTAAGTTTTACGTCGGGATTAAACGTTTATTTCGTCCCGAGAACGTTAAAAAAAAATTTTTTATTCGAAAGGTTTTTTCGAGTTATTTCGTTAAAACGCGTTATGAGGTATGAATATTTTTATATAAATCGCTATATTATTATATTTTACGTCGGGATTAAACGTTTATTTGGTCCCGAAAACGTTAAAAAAAAATAGTGGACCGACGCGACTCGGCCCGTCGGACTTTGTCATATTCTCCACCGGTACGTAGGGACTTAGAAAAATTTTCGACCGAAAAGTTTTTTCGAGTTATTTCGTTAAAAAGCGTTATGAGGTATGAATATTTTTATATAAAGTGCTATATTATTAAGTTTTACGTCGGGATTAAACGTTTATTTCGTCCCGAGAACGTTAAAAAAAAATTTTTTATTCGAAAGGTTTTTTCGAGTTATTTCGTTAAAACGCGTTATGAGGTATGAATATTTTTATATAAATCGCTATATTATTATATTTTACGTCGGGATTAAACGTTTATTTGGTCCGGAAAACGTTAAAAAAAAATAGTGGACCGACGCGACTCGGCCCGTCGGACTTTGTCATATTGTCCACCGGTACGTAGGGACTTAGAAAAATTTTCGACCGAAAAGTTTTTTCGAGTTATTTCGTTAAAAAGCGTTATGAGGTATGAATATTTTATATAAAGTGCTATATTATTAAGTATTACGTCGGGATTAAATGTTTATTTCGTCCCGAGAACGTTAAAAAAATATTTTTTATTCGAAAGGTTTTTTCGAGTTATTTCGTTAAAACGCGTTATGAGGTATGAATATTTTTATATAAATCGCTATATTATTATATTTTACGTCGGGATTAAACGTTTATTTGGTCCCGAAAACGTTAAAAAAAAATAGTGGACCGACGCGACTCGGCCCGTCGGACTTTGTTATATTCTCCACCGGTACGTAGGGACTTAGAAAAATTTTCGACCGAAAAGTTTTTTCGAGTTATTTCGTTAAAAAGCGTTATGAGGTATGAATATTTTATATAAATCGCTATATTATTATATTTTACGTCGGGATTAAACGTTTATTTGGTCCCGAAAACGTTAAAAAAAAATAGTGGACCGACGCGACTCGGCCCGTCGGACTTTGTCATATTCTCCACCGGTACGTAGGGACTTAGAAAAATTTTCGACCGAAAAGTTTTTTCGAGTTATTTCGTTAAAAAGCGTTATGAGGTATGAATATTTTTATATAAAGTGCTATATTATTAAGTTTTACGTCGGGATTAAACGTTTATTTCGTCCCGAGAACGTTAAAAAAAAATTTTTTATTCGAAAGGTTTTTTCGAGTTATTTCGTTAAAACGCGTTATGAGGTATGAATATTTTTATATAAATCGCTATATTATTATATTTTACGTCGGGATTAAACGTTTATTTGGTCCCGAAAACGTTAAAAAAAAATAGTGGACCGACGCGACTCGGCCCGTCGGACTTTGTCATATTCTCCACCGGTACGTAGGGACTTAGAAAAATTTTCGACCGAAAAGTTTTTTCGAGTTATTTCGTTAAAAAGCGTTATGAGGTATGAATATTTTATATAAATCGCTATATTATTATATTTTACGTCGGGATTAAACGTTTATTTGGTCCCGAAAACGTTAAAAAAAAATAGTGGACCGACGCGACTCGGCCCGTCGGACTTTGTCATATTCTCCACCGGTACGTAGGGACTTAGAAAAATTTTCGACCGAAAAGTTTTTTCGAGTTATTTCGTTAAAAAGCGTTATGAGGTATGAATATTTTTATATAAAGTGCTATATTATTAAGTTTTACGTCGGGATTAAACGTTTATTTCGTCCCGAGAACGTTAAAAAAAAATTTTTTATTCGAAAGGTTTTTTCGAGTTATTTCGTTAAAACGCGTTATGAGGTATGAATATTTTATATAAATCGCTATATTATTATATTTTACGTCGGGATTAAACGTTTATTTGGTCCCGAAAACGTTAAAAAAAAATAGTGGACCGACGCGACTCGGCCCGTCGGACTTTGTCATATTCTCCACCGGTACGTAGGGACTTAGAAAAATTTTCGACCGAAAAGTTTTTTCGAGTTATTTCGTTAAAAAGCGTTATGAGGTATGAATATTTTTATATAAAGTGCTATATTATTAAGTTTTACGTCGGGATTAAACGTTTATTTCGTCCCGAGAACGTTAAAAAAAAATTTTTTATTCGAAAGGTATTTTCGAGTTATTTCGTTAAAACGCGTTATGAGGTATGAATATTTTATATAAATCGCTATATTATTATATTTTACGTCGGGATTAAACGTTTATTTGGTCCCGAAAACGTTAAAAAAAAATAGTGGACCGACGCGACTCGGCCCGTCGGACTTTGTCATATTCTCCACCGGTACGTAGGGACTTAGAAAAATTTTCGACCGAAAAGTTTTTTCGAGTTATTTCGTTAAAAAGCGTTATGAGGTATGAATATTTTTATATAAAGTGCTATATTATTAAGTTTTACGTCGGGATTAAACGTTTATTTCGTCCCGAGAACGTTAAAAAAAATTTTTTATTCGAAAGGTTTTTTCGAGTTATTTCGTTAAAACGCGTTATGAGGTATGAATATTTTTATATAAATCGCTATATTATTATATTTTACGTCGGGATTAAACGTTTATTTGGTCCGGAAAACGTTAAAAAAAAATAGTGGACCGACGCGACTCGGCCCGTCGGACTTTGTCATATTGTCCACCGGTACGTAGGGACTTAGAAAAATTTTCGACCGAAAAGTTTTTTCGAGTTATTTCGTTAAAAAGCGTTATGAGGTATGAATATTTTATATAAAGTGCTATATTATTAAGTATTACGTCGGGATTAAATGTTTATTTCGTCCCGAGAACGTTAAAAAAATATTTTTTATTCGAAAGGTTTTTTCGAGTTATTTCGTTAAAACGCGTTATGAGGTATGAATATTTTTATATAAATCGCTATATTATTATATTTTACGTCGGGATTAAACGTTTATTTGGTCCCGAAAACGTTAAAAAAAAATAGTGGACCGACGCGACTCGGCCCGTCGGACTTTGTTATATTCTCCACCGGTACGTAGGGACTTAGAAAAATTTTCGACCGAAAAGTTTTTTCGAGTTATTTCGTTAAAAAGCGTTATGAGGTATGAATATTTTATATAAAGTGCTATATTATTAAGTATTACGTCGGGATTAAATGTTTATTTCGTCCCGAGAACGTTAAAAAAATATTTTTTATTCGAAAGGTTTTTTCGAGTTATTTCGTTAAAACGCGTTATGAGGTATGAATATTTTTATATAAATCGCTATATTATTATATTTTACGTCGGGATTAAACGTTTATTTGGTCCCGAAAACGTTAAAAAAAAATAGTGGACCGACGCGACTTGGCCCGTCGGACTTTGTCATATTGTCCACCGGTACGTAGGGACTTAGAAAAATTTTCGACCGAAAAGTTTTTTCGAGTTATTTCGTTAAAAAGCGTTATGAGGTATGAATATTTTATATAAATCGCTATATTATTATATTTTACGTCGGGATTAAACGTTTATATGGTCCCGAAAACGTTAAAAAAAAATAGTGGACCGACGCGACTCGGCCCGTCGGACTTTGTCATATTCTCCACCGGTACGTAGGGACTTGGAAAAATTTTCGACCGAAAAGTTTTTTCGAGTTATTTCGTTTAAAAGCGTTATAAGGTACGAATATTTTTATATAAAGTGCTATATTATTAAGTTTTACGTCGGGATTAAACGTTTATTTCGTCCCGAGAACGTTAAAAAAAAATTTTTTATTCGAAAGGTTTTTTCGAGTTATTTCGTTAAAACGCGTTATGAGGTATGAATATTTTTATATAAAGTGCTATATTATTAAGTTTTACGTCGGGATTAAACGTTTATTTCGTCCCGAAAACGTTAAAAAAAAATAGTGGACCGACGCGACTCGGCCCGTCGGACTTTGTCATATTCTCCACCGGTACGTGGGGACTTGGAAAAATTTTCGACCGAAAAGTTTTTTCGAGTTATTTCGTTAAAACGCGTTATGAGGTATGAATATTTTTATATAAATAGCAATATTATTATATTTTACGTCGGGATTAAACGTTTATTTGGTCCCGAAAACGTTAAAAAAAAATAGTGGACCGACGCGACTCGGCCCGTCGGACTTTGTCATATTCTCCACCGGTACGTAGGGACTTAGAAAAATTTTCGACTGAAAAGTTTTTTCGAGTTATTTCGTTAAAAAGCGTTATGAGGTATGAATATTTTATATAAATCGCTATATTATTATATTTTACGTCGGGCTTAAACGTTTATTTGGTCCCGAAAACGTTAAAAAAAAATAGTGGACCGACGCGACTCGGCCCGTCGGACTTTGTCATATTCACCACCGGTACGTAGGGACTTAGAAAAATTTTCGACCGAAAAGTTTTTTCGAGTTATTTCGTTAAAAAGCGTTATGAGGTATGAATATTTTTATATAAAGTGCTATATTATTAAGTTTTACGTCGGGATTAAACGTTTATTTCGTCCCGAGAACGTTAAAAAAAAATTTTTTATTCGAAAGGTTTTTTCGAGTTATTTCGTTAAAACGCGTTATGAGGTATGAATATTTTTATATAAATCGCTATATTATTATATTTTACGTCGGGATTAAACGTTTATTTGGTCCGGAAAACGTTAAAAAAAAATAGTGGACCGACGCGACTCGGCCCGTCGGACTTTGTCATATTGTCCACCGGTACGTAGGGACTTAGAAAAATTTTCGACCGAAAAGTTTTTTCGAGTTATTTCGTTAAAAAGCGTTATGAGGTATGAATATTTTATATAAAGTGCTATATTATTAAGTATTACGTCGGGATTAAATGTTTATTTCGTCCCGAGAACGTTAAAAAAATATTTTTTATTCGAAAGGTTTTTTCGAGTTATTTCGTTAAAACGCGTTATGAGGTATGAATATTTTTATATAAATCGCTATATTATTATATTTTACGTCGGGATTAAACGTTTATTTGGTCCCGAAAACGTTAAAAAAAAATAGTGGACCGACGCGACTCGGCCCGTCGGACTTTGTCATATTCTCCACCGGTACGTAGGGACTTAGAAAAATTTTCGACCGAAAAGTTTTTTCGAGTTATTTCGTTAAAAAGCGTTATGAGGTATGAATATTTTTATATAAAGAGCTATATTATTAAGTTTTACGTCGGGATTAAACGTTTATTTCGTCCCGAGAACGTTAAAAAAAAATTTTTTATTCGAAAGGTTTTTTCGAGTTATTTCGTTAAAACGCGTTATGAGGTATGAATATTTTTATATAAATCGCTATATTATTATATTTTACGTCGGGATTAAACGTTTATTTGGTCCGGAAAACGTTAAAAAAAAATAGTGGACCGACGCGACTCGGCCCGTCGGACTTTGTCATATTGTCCACCGGTACGTAGGGACTTAGAAAAATTTTCGACCGAAAAGTTTTTTCGAGTTATTTCGTTAAAAAGCGTTATGAGGTATGAATATTTTTATATAAAGAGCTATATTATTAAGTTTTACGTCGGGATTAAACGTTTATTTCGTCCCGAGAACGTTAAAAAAAAATTTTTTATTCGAAAGGTTTTTTCGAGTTATTTCGTTAAAACGCGTTATGAGGTATGAATATTTTTATATAAATCGCTATATTATTATATTTTACGTCGGGATTAAACGTTTATTTGGTCCGGAAAACGTTAAAAAAAAATAGTGGACCGACGCGACTCGGCCCGTCGGACTTTGTCATATTGTCCACCGGTACGTAGGGACTTAGAAAAATTTTCGACCGAAAAGTTTTTTCGAGTTATTTCGTTAAAAAGCGTTATGAGGTATGAATATTTTATATAAAGTGCTATATTATTAAGTATTACGTCGGGATTAAATGTTTATTTCGTCCCGAGAACGTTAAAAAAATATTTTTTATTCGAAAGGTTTTTTCGAGTTATTTCGTTAAAACGCGTTATGAGGTATGAATATTTTTATATAAATCGCTATATTATTATATTTTACGTCGGGATTAAACGTTTATTTGGTCCCGAAAACGTTAAAAAAAAATAGTGGACCGACGCGACTTGGCCCGTCGGACTTTGTCATATTGTCCACCGGTACGTAGGGACTTAGAAAAATTTTCGACCGAAAAGTTTTTTCGAGTTATTTCGTTAAAAAGCGTTATGAGGTATGAATATTTTATATAAATCGCTATATTATTATATTTTACGTCGGGATTAAACGTTTATTTGGTCCCGAAAACGTTAAAAAAAAATAGTGGACCGACGCGACTCGGCCCGTCGGACTTTGTCATATTCTCCACCGGTACGTAGGGACTTGGAAAAATTTTCGACCGAAAAGTTTTTTCGAGTTATTTCGTTTAAAAGCGTTATAAGGTACGAATATTTTTATATAAAGTGCTATATTATTAAGTTTTACGTCGGGATTAAACGTTTATTTCGTCCCGAGAACGTTAAAAAAAAATTTTTTATTCGAAAGGTTTTTTCGAGTTATTTCGTTAAAACGCGTTATGAGGTATGAATATTTTTATATAAAGTGCTATATTATTAAGTTTTACGTCGGGATTAAACGTTTATTTCGTCCCGAAAACGTTAAAAAAAAATAGTGGACCGACGCGACTCGGCCCGTCGGACTTTGTCATATTCTCCACCGGTACGTGGGGACTTGGAAAAATTTTCGACCGAAAAGTTTTTTCGAGTTATTTCGTTAAAACGCGTTATGAGGTATGAATATTTTTATATAAATAGCAATATTATTATATTTTACGTCGGGATTAAACGTTTATTTGGTCCCGAAAACGTTAAAAAAAAATAGTGGACCGACGCGACTCGGCCCGTCGGACTTTGTCATATTCACCACCGGTACGTAGGGACTTAGAAAAATTTTCGACCGAAAAGTTTTTTCGAGTTATTTCGTTAAAAAGCGTTATGAGGTATGAATATTTTTATATAAAGTGCTATATTATTAAGTTTTACGTCGGGATTAAACGTTTATTTCTTCCCGAGAACGTTAAAAAAAAATTTTTTATTCGAAAGGTTTTTTCGAGTTATTTCGTTAAAACGCGTTATGAGGTATGAATATTTTTATATAAATAGCAATATTATTATATTTTACGTCGGGATTAAACGTTTATTTGGTCCCGAAAACGTTAAAAAAAAATAGTGGACCGACGCGACTCGGCCCGTCGGACTTTGTCATATTCTCCACCGGTACGTACTGACTTAGAAAAATTTTCGACCGAAAAGTTTTTTCGAGTTATTTCGTTTAAAAGCGTTATAAGGTACGAATATTTTTATATAAAGTGCTATATTATTAAGTTTTACGTCGGGATTAAACGTTTATTTCGTCCCGAGAACGGTAAAAAAAAATTTTTTATTCGAAAGGTTTTTTCGAGTTATTTCGTTAAAACGCGTTATGAGGTATGAATATTTTTATATAAAGTGATATATTATTAAGTTTTACGTCGGGATTAAACGTTTATTTCGTCCCGAAAACGTTAAAAAAAAATAGTGGACCGACGCGACTCGGCCCGTCGGACTTTGTCATATTCTCCACCGGTACGTGGGGACTTGGAAAAATTTTCGACCGAAAAGTTTTTTCGAGTTATTTCGTTAAAACGCGTTATGAGGTATGAATATTTTTATATAAATAGCAATATTATTATATTTTACGTCGGGATTAAACGTTTATTTGGTCCCGAAAACGTTAAAAAAAAATAGTGGACCGACGCGACTCGGCCCGTCGGACTTTGTCATATTCTCCACCGGTACGTAGGGACTTAGAAAAATTTTCGACTGAAAAGTTTTTTCGAGTTATTTCGTTAAAAAGCGTTATGAGGTATGAATATTTTATATAAATCGCTATATTATTATATTTTACGTCGGGCTTAAACGTTTATTTGGTCCCGAAAACGTTAAAAAAAAATAGTGGACCGACGCGACTCGGCCCGTCGGACTTTGTCATATTCACCACCGGTACGTAGGGACTTAGAAAAATTTTCGACCGAAAAGTTTTTTCGAGTTATTTCGTTAAAACGCGTTATGAGGTATGAATATTTTTATATAAATAGCAATATTATTATATTTTACGTCGGGATTAAACGTTTATTTGGTCCCGAAAACGTTAAAAAAAAATAGTGGACCGACGCGACTCGGCCCGTCGGACTTTGTCATATTCTCCACCGGTACGTACTGACTTAGAAAAATTTTCGACCGAAAAGTTTTTTCGAGTTATTTCGTTTAAAAGCGTTATAAGGTACGAATATTTTTATATAAAGTGCTATATTATTAAGTTTTACGTCGGGATTAAACGTTTATTTCGTCCCGAGAACGTTAAAAAAAAATTTTTTATTCGAAAGGTTTTTTCGAGTTATTTCGTTAAAACGCGTTATGAGGTATGAATATTTTTATATAAATAGCAATATTATTATATTTTACGTCGGCATTAAACGTTTATTTGGTCCCGAAAACGTTAAAAAAAAATAGTGGACCGACGCGACTCGGCCCGTCGGACTTTGTCATATTCTCCACCGGTACGTAGGGACTTAGAAAAATTTTCGACCGAAAAGTTTTTTCGAGTTATTTCGTTTAAAAGCGTTATAAGGTACGAATATTTTTATATAAAGTGCTATATTATTAAGTTTTACGTCGGGATTAAACGTTTATTTCGTCCCGAGAACGTTAAAAAAAAATTTTTTATTCGAAAGGTTTTTTCGAGCTATTTCGTTAAAACGCGTTATGAGGTATGAATATTTTTATATAAATAGCAATATTATTATATTTTACGTCGGGATTAAACGTTTATTTGGTCCCGAAAACGTTAAAAAAAAATAGTGGACCGACGCGACTCGGCCCGTCGGACTTTGTCATATTCTCCACCGGTACGTAGGGACTTAGAAAAATTTTCGACTGAAAAGTTTTTTCGAGTTATTTCGTTAAAAAGCGTTATGAGGTATGAATATTTTATATAAATCGCTATATTATTATATTTTACGTCGGGCTTAAACGTTTATTTGGTCCCGAAAACGTTAAAAAAAAATAGTGGACCGACGCGACTCGGCCCGTCGGACTTTGTCATATTCACCACCGGTACGTAGGGACTTAGAAAAATATTCGACCGAAAAGTTTTTTCGAGTTATTTCGTTAAAAAGCGTTATGAGGTATGAATATTTTTATATAAAGTGCTATATTATTAAGTTTTACGTCGGGATTAAACGTTTATTTCGTCCCGAGAACGTTAAAAAAAAATTTTTTATTCGAAAGGTTTTTTCGAGTTATTTCGTTAAAACGCGTTATGAGGTATGAATATTTTTATATAAATAGCAATATTATTATATTTTACGTCGGGATTAAACGTTTATTTGGTCCCGAAAACGTTAAAAAAAAATAGTGGACCGACGCGACTCGGCCCGTCGGACTTTGTCATATTCACCACCGGTACGTGGGGACTTGGAAAAATTTTCGACCGAAATGTTTTTTCGAGTTATTTCGTTAAAACGCGTTATGAGGTATGAATATTTTTATATAAATAGCAATATTATTATATTTTACGTCGGGATTAAACGTTTATTTGGTCCCGAAAACGTTAAAAAAAAATAGTGGACCGACGCGACTCGGCCAGTCGGACTTTGTCATATTCTCCACCGGTACGTAGGGACTTAGAAAAATTTTCGACCGAAAAGTTTTTTCGAGTTATTTCGTTTAAAAGCGTTATAAGGTACGAATATTTTTATATAAAGTGCTATATTATTAAGTTTTACGTCGGGATTAAACGTTTATTTCGTCCCGAGAACGTTAAAAAAAAATTTTTTATTCGAAAGGTTTTTTCGAGTTATTTCGTTAAAAAGCGTTATGAGGTATGAATATTTTATATAAATCGCTATATTATTATATTTTACGTCGGGCTTAAACGTTTATTTGGTCCCGAAAACGTTAAAAAAAAATAGTGGACCGACGCGACTCGGCCCGTCGGACTTTGTCATATTCACCACCGGTACGTAGGGACTTAGAAAAATTTTCGACCGAAAAGTTTTTTCGAGTTATTTCGTTAAAAAGCGTTATGAGGTATGAATATTTTTATATAAAGTGCTATATTATTAAGTTTTACGTCGGGATTAAACGTTTATTTCGTCCCGAGAACGTTAAAAAAAAATTTTTTATTCGAAAGGTTTTTTCGAGTTATTTCGTTAAAACGCGTTATGAGGTATGAATATTTTTATATAAATAGCAATATTATTATATTTTACGTCGGGATTAAACGTTTATTTGGTCCCGAAAACGTTAAAAAAAAATAGTGGACCGACGCGACTCGGCCCGTCGGACTTTGTCATATTCACCACCGGTACGTGGGGACTTGGAAAAATTTTCGACCGAAATGTTTTTTCGAGTTATTTCGTTAAAACGCGTTATGAGGTATGAATATTTTTATATAAATAGCAATATTATTATATTTTACGTCGGGATTAAACGTTTATTTGGTCCCGAAAACGTTAAAAAAAAATAGTGGACCGACGCGACTCGGCCAGTCGGACTTTGTCATATTCTCCACCGGTACGTAGGGACTTAGAAAAATTTTCGACCGAAAAGTTTTTTCGAGTTATTTCGTTTAAAAGCGTTATAAGGTACGAATATTTTTATATAAAGTGCTATATTATTAAGTTTTACGTCGGGATTAAACGTTTATTTCGTCCCGAGAACGTTAAAAAAAAATTTTTTATTCGAAAGGTTTTTTCGAGTTATTTCGTTAAAACGCGTTATGAGGTATGAATATTTTTATATAAATAGCAATATTATTATATTTTACGTCGGGATTAAACGTTTATTTGGTCCCGAAAACGTTAAAAAAAAATAGTGGACCGACGCGACTCGGCCCGTCGGACTTTGTCATATTCTCCACTGGTACGTAGGGACTTAGAAAAATTTTCGACCGAAAAGTTTTTTCGAGTTATTTCGTTAAAAAGCGTTATGAGGTATGAATATTTTTATATAAAGTGCTATATTATTAAGTTTTACGTCGGGATTAAACGTTTATTTCGTCCCGAGAACGTTAAAAAAAAATTTTTTATTCGAAAGGTTTTTTCGAGTTATTTCGTTAAAACGCGTTATGAGGTATGAATATTTTTATATAAATAGCAATATTATTATATTTTACGTCGGGATTAAACGTTTATTTGGTCCCGAAAACGTTAAAAAAAAATAGTGGACCGACGCGACTCGGCCCGTCGGACTTTGTCATATTCTCCACCGGTACGTAGGGACTTAGAAAAATTTTCGACCGAAAAGTTTTTTCGAGTTATTTCGTTAAAAAGCGTTATAAGGTACGAATATTTTTATATAAAGTGCTATATTATTAAGTATTACGTCGGGATTAAATGTTTATTTCGTCCCGAGAACGTTAAAAAAAAATTTTTTATTCGAAAGGTTTTTTCGAGTTATTTCGTTAAAACGCGTTATGAGGTATGAATATTTTTATATAAATCGCTATATTATTATATTTTACGTCTGGATTAAACGTTTATTTGGTCCCGAAAACGTTAAAAAAAAATAGTGAACCGACGCGACTCGGCCCGTCGGACTTTGTCATATTCTCCACCGGTACGTGGGGACTTGGAAAAATTTTCGACCGAAAAGTTTTTTCGAGTTATTTCGTTAAAAAGCGTTATAAGGTACGAATATTTTTATATAAAGTGCTATATTATTAAGTATTACGTCGGGATTAAATGTTTATTTCGTCCCGAGAACGTTAAAAAAAAATTTTTTATTCGAAAGGTTTTTTCGAGTTATTTCGTTAAAACGCGTTATGAGGTATGAATATTTTTATATAAATCGCTATATTATTAAATTTTACGTCGGGATTAAACGTTTATTTGGTCCCGAAAACGTTAAAAAAAAATAGTGGACCGACGCGACTCGGCCCGTCGGACTTTGTCATATTCTCCACCGGTACGTGGGGACTTAGAAAAATTTTCGACCGAAAAGTTTTTTCGAGTTATTTCGTTAAAAAGCGTTATGAGGTATGAATATTTTATATAAATCGCTATATTATTATATTTTACGTCGGGCTTAAACGTTTATTTGGTCCCGAAAACGTTAAAAAAAAATAGTGGACCGACGCGACTCGGCCCGTCGGACTTTGTCATATTCACCACCGGTACGTAGGGACTTAGAAAAATTTTCGACCGAAAAGTTTTTTCGAGTTATTTCGTTAAAAAGCGTTATGAGGTATGAATATTTTTATATAAAGTGCTATATTATTAAGTTTTACGTCGGGATTAAACGTTTATTTCGTCCCGAGAACGTTAAAAAAAAATTTTTTATTCGAAAGGTTTTTTCGAGTTATTTCGTTAAAACGCGTTATGAGGTATGAATATTTTTATATAAATAGCAATATTATTATATTTTACGTCGGGATTAAACGTTTATTTGGTCCCGAAAACGTTAAAAAAAAATAGTGGACCGACGCGACTCGGCCCGTCGGACTTTGTCATATTCACCACCGGTACGTGGGGACTTGGAAAAATTTTCGACCGAAATGTTTTTTCGAGTTATTTCGTTAAAACGCGTTATGAGGTATGAATATTTTTATATAAATAGCAATATTATTATATTTTACGTCGGGATTAAACGTTTATTTCGTCCCGAAAACGTTAAAAAAAAATAGTGGACCGACGCGACTCGGCCCGTCGGACTTTGTCATATTCTCCACCGGTACGTAGGGACTTAGAAAAATTTTCGACCGAAAAGTTTTTTCGAGTTATTTCGTTAAAAAGCGTTATGAGGTATGAATATTTTTATATAAAGTGCTATATTATTAAGTTTTACGTCGGGATTAAACGTTTATTTCGTCCCGAGAACGTTAAAAAAAAATTTTTTATTCGAAAGGTTTTTTCGAGTTATTTCGTTAAAACGCGTTATGAGGTATGAATATTTTTATATAAATAGCAATATTATTATATTTTACGTCGGGATTAAACGTTTATTTGGTCCCGAAAACGTTAAAAAAAAATAGTGGACCGACGCGACTCGGCCCGTCGGACTTTGTCATATTCACCACCGGTACGTGGGGACTTGGAAAAATTTTCGACCGAAATGTTTTTTCGAGTTATTTCGTTAAAACGCGTTATGAGGTATGAATATTTTTATATAAATAGCAATATTATTATATTTTACGTCGGGATTAAACGTTTATTTGGTCCCGAAAACGTTAAAAAAAAATAGTGGACCGACGCGACTCGGCCAGTCGGACTTTGTCATATTCTCCACCGGTACGTAGGGACTTAGAAAAATTTTCGACCGAAAAGTTTTTTCGAGTTATTTCGTTTAAAAGCGTTATAAGGTACGAATATTTTTATATAAAGTGCTATATTATTAAGTTTTACGTCGGGATTAAACGTTTATTTCGTCCCGAGAACGTTAAAAAAAAATTTTTTATTCGAAAGGTTTTTTCGAGTTATTTCGTTAAAACGCGTTATGAGGTATGAATATTTTTATATAAATAGCAATATTATTATATTTTACGTCGGGATTAAACGTTTATTTGGTCCCGAAAACGTTAAAAAAAAATAGTGGACCGACGCGACTCGGCCCGTCGGACTTTGTCATATTCTCCACTGGTACGTAGGGACTTAGAAAAATTTTCGACCGAAAAGTTTTTTCGAGTTATTTCGTTAAAAAGCGTTATGAGGTATGAATATTTTTATATAAAGTGCTATATTATTAAGTTTTACGTCGGGATTAAACGTTTATTTCGTCCCGAGAACGTTAAAAAAAAATTTTTTATTCGAAAGGTTTTTTCGAGTTATTTCGTTAAAACGCGTTATGAGGTATGAATATTTTTATATAAATAGCAATATTATTATATTTTACGTCGGGATTAAACGTTTATTTGGTCCCGAAAACGTTAAAAAAAAATAGTGGACCGACGCGACTCGGCCCGTCGGACTTTGTCATATTCTCCACCGGTACGTGGGGACTTGGAAAAATTTTCGACCGAAAAGTTTTTTCGAGTTATTTCGTTAAAACGCGTTATGAGGTATGAATATTTTTATATAAATAGCAATATTATTATATTTTACGTCGGGATTAAACGTTTATTTGGTCCCGAAAACGTTAAAAAAAAATAGTGGACCGACGCGACTCGGCCCGTCGGACTTTGTCATATTCTCCACCGGTACGTAGGGACTTAGAAAAATTTTCGACCGAAAAGTTTTTTCGAGTTATTTCGTTAAAAAGCGTTATAAGGTACGAATATTTTTATATAAAGTGCTATATTATTAAGTATTACGTCGGGATTAAATGTTTATTTCGTCCCGAGAACGTTAAAAAAAAATTTTTTATTCGAAAGGTTTTTTCGAGTTATTTCGTTAAAACGCGTTATGAGGTATGAATATTTTTATATAAATCGCTATATTATTATATTTTACGTCGGGATTAAACGTTTATTTGGTCCCGAAAACGTTAAAAAAAAATAGTGGACCGACGCGACTCGGCCCGTCGGACTTTGTCATATTCTCCACCGGTACGTGGGGACTTGGAAAAATTTTCGACCGAAAAGTTTTTTCGAGTTATTTCGTTAAAAAGCGTTATAAGGTACGAATATTTTTATATAAAGTGCTATATTATTAAGTATTACGTCGGGATTAAATGTTTATTTCGTCCCGAGAACGTTAAAAAAAAATTTTTTATTCGAAAGGTTTTTTCGAGTTATTTCGTTAAAACGCGTTATGAGGTATGAATATTTTTATATAAATAGCAATATTATTATATTTTACGTCGGGATTAAACGTTTATTTGGTCCCGAAAACGTTAAAAAAAAATAGTGGACCGACGCGACTCGGCCCGTCGGACTTTGTCATATTCTCCACCGGTACGTGGGGACTTGGAAAAATTTTCGACCGAAAAGTTTTTTCGAGTTATTTCGTTAAAAAGCGTTATGAGGTATGAATATTTTATATAAAGTGCTATATTATTAAGTATTACGTCGGGATTAAATGTTTATTTCGTCCCGAGAACGTTAAAAAAATATTTTTTATTCGAAAGGTTTTTTCGAGTTATTTCGTTAAAACGCGTTATGAGGTATGAATATTTTTATATAAATCGCTATATTATTATATTTTACGTCGGGATTAAACGTTTATTTGGTCCCGAAAACGTTAAAAAAAAATAGTGGACCGACGCGACTCGGCCCGTCGGACTTTGTTATATTCTCCAGCGGTACGTAGGGACTTAGAAAAATTTTCGACCGAAAAGTTTTTTCGAGTTATTTCGTTAAAAAGCGTTATGAGGTATGAATATTTTATATAAATCGCTATATTATTATATTTTACGTCGGGATTAAACGTTTATTTGGTCCCGAAAACGTTAAAAAAAAATAGTGGACCGACGCGACTCGGCCCGTCGGACTTTGTCATATTCTCCACCGGTACGTAGGGACTTAGAAAAATTTTCGACCGAAAAGTTTTTTCGAGTTATTTCGTTAAAAAGCGTTATGAGGTATGAATATTTTTATATAAAGTGCTATATTATTAAGTTTTACGTCGGGATTAAACGTTTATTTCGTCCCGAGAACGTTAAAAAAAAATTTTTTATTCGAAAGGTTTTTTCGAGTTATTTCGTTAAAACGCGTTATGAGGTATGAATATTTTTATATAAATCGCTATATTATTATATTTTACGTCGGGATTAAACGTTTATTTGGTCCCGAAAACGTTAAAAAAAAATAGTGGACCGACGCGACTCGGCCCGTCGGACTTTGTCATATTCTCCACCGGTACGTAGGGACTTAGAAAAATTTTCGACCGAAAAGTTTTTTCGAGTTATTTCGTTAAAAAGCGTTATGAGGTATGAATATTTTATATAAATCGCTATATTATTATATTTTACGTCGGGATTAAACGTTTATTTGGTCCCGAAAACGTTAAAAAAAAATAGTGGACCGACGCGACTCGGCCCGTCGGACTTTGTCATATTCTCCACCGGTACGTAGGGACTTAGAAAAATTTTCGACCGAAAAGTTTTTTCGAGTTATTTCGTTAAAAAGCGTTATGAGGTATGAATATTTTTATATAAAGTGCTATATTATTAAGTTTTACGTCGGGATTAAACGTTTATTTCGTCCCGAGAACGTTAAAAAAAAATTTTTTATTCGAAAGGTTTTTTCGAGTTATTTCGTTAAAACGCGTTATGAGGTATGAATATTTTATATAAATCGCTATATTATTATATTTTACGTCGGGATTAAACGTTTATTTGGTCCCGAAAACGTTAAAAAAAAATAGTGGACCGACGCGACTCGGCCCGTCGGACTTTGTCATATTCTCCACCGGTACGTAGGGACTTAGAAAAATTTTCGACCGAAAAGTTTTTTCGAGTTATTTCGTTAAAAAGCGTTATGAGGTATGAATATTTTTATATAAAGTGCTATATTATTAAGTTTTACGTCGGGATTAAACGTTTATTTCGTCCCGAGAACGTTAAAAAAAAATTTTTTATTCGAAAGGTATTTTCGAGTTATTTCGTTAAAACGCGTTATGAGGTATGAATATTTTATATAAATCGCTATATTATTATATTTTACGTCGGGATTAAACGTTTATTTGGTCCCGAAAACGTTAAAAAAAAATAGTGGACCGACGCGACTCGGCCCGTCGGACTTTGTCATATTCTCCACCGGTACGTAGGGACTTAGAAAAATTTTCGACCGAAAAGTTTTTTCGAGTTATTTCGTTAAAAAGCGTTATGAGGTATGAATATTTTTATATAAAGTGCTATATTATTAAGTTTTACGTCGGGATTAAACGTTTATTTCGTCCCGAGAACGTTAAAAAAAATTTTTTATTCGAAAGGTTTTTTCGAGTTATTTCGTTAAAACGCGTTATGAGGTATGAATATTTTTATATAAATCGCTATATTATTATATTTTACGTCGGGATTAAACGTTTATTTGGTCCGGAAAACGTTAAAAAAAAATAGTGGACCGACGCGACTCGGCCCGTCGGACTTTGTCATATTGTCCACCGGTACGTAGGGACTTAGAAAAATTTTCGACCGAAAAGTTTTTTCGAGTTATTTCGTTAAAAAGCGTTATGAGGTATGAATATTTTATATAAAGTGCTATATTATTAAGTATTACGTCGGGATTAAATGTTTATTTCGTCCCGAGAACGTTAAAAAAATATTTTTTATTCGAAAGGTTTTTTCGAGTTATTTCGTTAAAACGCGTTATGAGGTATGAATATTTTTATATAAATCGCTATATTATTATATTTTACGTCGGGATTAAACGTTTATTTGGTCCCGAAAACGTTAAAAAAAAATAGTGGACCGACGCGACTCGGCCCGTCGGACTTTGTTATATTCTCCACCGGTACGTAGGGACTTAGAAAAATTTTCGACCGAAAAGTTTTTTCGAGTTATTTCGTTAAAAAGCGTTATGAGGTATGAATATTTTATATAAAGTGCTATATTATTAAGTATTACGTCGGGATTAAATGTTTATTTCGTCCCGAGAACGTTAAAAAAATATTTTTTATTCGAAAGGTTTTTTCGAGTTATTTCGTTAAAACGCGTTATGAGGTATGAATATTTTTATATAAATCGCTATATTATTATATTTTACGTCGGGATTAAACGTTTATTTGGTCCCGAAAACGTTAAAAAAAAATAGTGGACCGACGCGACTCGGCCCGTCGGACTTTGTCATATTCTCCACCGGTACGTAGGGACTTAGAAAAATTTTCGACCGAAAAGTTTTTTCGAGTTATTTCGTTAAAAAGCGTTATGAGGTATGAATATTTTATATAAATCGCTATATTATTATATTTTACGTCGGGATTAAACGTTTATTTGGTCCCGAAAACGTTAAAAAAAAATAGTGGACCGACGCGACTCGGCCCGTCGGACTTTGTCATATTCTCCACCGGTACGTAGGGACTTAGAAAAATTTTCGACCGAAAAGTTTTTTCGAGTTATTTCGTTAAAAAGCGTTATGAGGTATGAATATTTTTATATAAAGTGCTACATTATTAAGTTTTACGTCGGGATTAAACGTTTATTTCGTCCCGAGAACGTTAAAAAAAAATTTTTTATTCGAAAGGTTTTTTCGAGTTATTTCGTTAAAACGCGTTATGAGGTATGAATATTTTATATAAATCGCTATATTATTATATTTTACGTCGGGATTAAACGTTTATTTGGTCCCGAAAACGTTAAAAAAAAATAGTGGACCGACGCGACTCGGCCCGTCGGACTTTGTCATATTCTCCACCGGTACGTAGGGACTTAGAAAAATTTTCGACCGAAAAGTTTTTTCGAGTTATTTCGTTAAAAAGCGTTATGAGGTATGAATATTTTTATATAAAGTGCTATATTATTAAGTTTTACGTCGGGATTAAACGTTTATTTCGTCCCGAGAACGTTAAAAAAAAATTTTTTATTCGAAAGGTATTTTCGAGTTATTTCGTTAAAACGCGTTATGAGGTATGAATATTTTATATAAATCGCTATATTATTATATTTTACGTCGGGATTAAACGTTTATTTGGTCCCGAAAACGTTAAAAAAAAATAGTGGACCGACGCGACTCGGCCCGTCGGACTTTGTCATATTCTCCACCGGTACGTAGGGACTTAGAAAAATTTTCGACCGAAAAGTTTTTTCGAGTTATTTCGTTAAAAAGCGTTATGAGGTATGAATATTTTTATATAAAGTGCTATATTATTAAGTTTTACGTCGGGATTAAACGTTTATTTCGTCCCGAGAACGTTAAAAAAAATTTTTTATTCGAAAGGTTTTTTCGAGTTATTTCGTTAAAACGCGTTATGAGGTATGAATATTTTTATATAAATCGCTATATTATTATATTTTACGTCGGGATTAAACGTTTATTTGGTCCGGAAAACGTTAAAAAAAAATAGTGGACCGACGCGACTCGGCCCGTCGGACTTTGTCATATTGTCCACCGGTACGTAGGGACTTAGAAAAATTTTCGACCGAAAAGTTTTTTCGAGTTATTTCGTTAAAAAGCGTTATGAGGTATGAATATTTTATATAAAGTGCTATATTATTAAGTATTACGTCGGGATTAAATGTTTATTTCGTCCCGAGAACGTTAAAAAAATATTTTTTATTCGAAAGGTTTTTTCGAGTTATTTCGTTAAAACGCGTTATGAGGTATGAATATTTTTATATAAATCGCTATATTATTATATTTTACGTCGGGATTAAACGTTTATTTGGTCCCGAAAACGTTAAAAAAAAATAGTGGACCGACGCGACTCGGCCCGTCGGACTTTGTTATATTCTCCACCGGTACGTAGGGACTTAGAAAAATTTTCGACCGAAAAGTTTTTTCGAGTTATTTCGTTAAAAAGCGTTATGAGGTATGAATATTTTATATAAAGTGCTATATTATTAAGTATTACGTCGGGATTAAATGTTTATTTCGTCCCGAGAACGTTAAAAAAATATTTTTTATTCGAAAGGTTTTTTCGAGTTATTTCGTTAAAACGCGTTATGAGGTATGAATATTTTTATATAAATCGCTATATTATTATATTTTACGTCGGGATTAAACGTTTATATGGTCCCGAAAACGTTAAAAAAAAATAGTGGACCGACGCGACTCGGCCCGTCGGACTTTGTCATATTCTCCACCGGTACGTAGGGACTTGGAAAAATTTTCGACCGAAAAGTTTTTTCGAGTTATTTCGTTTAAAAGCGTTATAAGGTACGAATATTTTTATATAAAGTGCTATATTATTAAGTTTTACGTCGGGATTAAACGTTTATTTCGTCCCGAGAACGTTAAAAAAAAATTTTTTATTCGAAAGGTTTTTTCGAGTTATTTCGTTAAAACGCGTTATGAGGTATGAATATTTTTATATAAAGTGCTATATTATTAAGTTTTACGTCGGGATTAAACGTTTATTTCGTCCCGAAAACGTTAAAAAAAAATAGTGGACCGACGCGACTCGGCCCGTCGGACTTTGTCATATTCTCCACCGGTACGTGGGGACTTGGAAAAATTTTCGACCGAAAAGTTTTTTCGAGTTATTTCGTTAAAACGCGTTATGAGGTATGAATATTTTTATATAAATAGCAATATTATTATATTTTACGTCGGGATTAAACGTTTATTTGGTCCCGAAAACGTTAAAAAAAAATAGTGGACCGACGCGACTCGGCCCGTCGGACTTTGTCATATTCTCCACCGGTACGTAGGGACTTAGAAAAATTTTCGACTGAAAAGTTTTTTCGAGTTATTTCGTTAAAAAGCGTTATGAGGTATGAATATTTTATATAAATCGCTATATTATTATATTTTACGTCGGGCTTAAACGTTTATTTGGTCCCGAAAACGTTAAAAAAAAATAGTGGACCGACGCGACTCGGCCCGTCGGACTTTGTCATATTCACCACCGGTACGTAGGGACTTAGAAAAATTTTCGACCGAAAAGTTTTTTCGAGTTATTTCGTTAAAAAGCGTTATGAGGTATGAATATTTTTATATAAAGTGCTATATTATTAAGTTTTACGTCGGGATTAAACGTTTATTTCGTCCCGAGAACGTTAAAAAAAAATTTTTTATTCGAAAGGTTTTTTCGAGTTATTTCGTTAAAACGCGTTATGAGGTATGAATATTTTTATATAAATCGCTATATTATTATATTTTACGTCGGGATTAAACGTTTATTTGGTCCGGAAAACGTTAAAAAAAAATAGTGGACCGACGCGACTCGGCCCGTCGGACTTTGTCATATTCTCCACCGGTACGTAGGGACTTAGAAAAATTTTCGACCGAAAAGTTTTTTCGAGTTATTTCGTTAAAAAGCGTTATGAGGTATGAATATTTTTATATAAAGTGCTATATTATTAAGTTTTACGTCGGGATTAAACGTTTATTTCGTCCCGAGAACGTTAAAAAAAAATTTTTTATTCGAAAGGTTTTTTCGAGTTATTTCGTTAAAACGCGTTATGAGGTATGAATATTTTATATAAATCGCTATATTATTATATTTTACGTCGGGATTAAACGTTTATTTGGTCCCGAAAACGTTAAAAAAAAATAGTGGACCGACGCGACTCGGCCCGTCGGACTTTGTCATATTCTCCACCGGTACGTAGGGACTTAGAAAAATTTTCGACCGAAAAGTTTTTTCGAGTTATTTCGTTAAAAAGCGTTATGAGGTATGAATATTTTTATATAAAGTGCTATATTATTAAGTTTTACGTCGGGATTAAACGTTTATTTCGTCCCGAGAACGTTAAAAAAAAATTTTTTATTCGAAAGGTATTTTCGAGTTATTTCGTTAAAACGCGTTATGAGGTATGAATATTTTATATAAATCGCTATATTATTATATTTTACGTCGGGATTAAACGTTTATTTGGTCCCGAAAACGTTAAAAAAAAATAGTGGACCGACGCGACTCGGCCCGTCGGACTTTGTCATATTCTCCACCGGTACGTAGGGACTTAGAAAAATTTTCGACCGAAAAGTTTTTTCGAGTTATTTCGTTAAAAAGCGTTATGAGGTATGAATATTTTTATATAAAGTGCTATATTATTAAGTTTTACGTCGGGATTAAACGTTTATTTCGTCCCGAGAACGTTAAAAAAAATTTTTTATTCGAAAGGTTTTTTCGAGTTATTTCGTTAAAACGCGTTATGAGGTATGAATATTTTTATATAAATCGCTATATTATTATATTTTACGTCGGGATTAAACGTTTATTTGGTCCGGAAAACGTTAAAAAAAAATAGTGGACCGACGCGACTCGGCCCGTCGGACTTTGTCATATTGTCCACCGGTACGTAGGGACTTAGAAAAATTTTCGACCGAAAAGTTTTTTCGAGTTATTTCGTTAAAAAGCGTTATGAGGTATGAATATTTTATATAAAGTGCTATATTATTAAGTATTACGTCGGGATTAAATGTTTATTTCGTCCCGAGAACGTTAAAAAAATATTTTTTATTCGAAAGGTTTTTTCGAGTTATTTCGTTAAAACGCGTTATGAGGTATGAATATTTTTATATAAATCGCTATATTATTATATTTTACGTCGGGATTAAACGTTTATTTGGTCCCGAAAACGTTAAAAAAAAATAGTGGACCGACGCGACTCGGCCCGTCGGACTTTGTTATATTCTCCACCGGTACGTAGGGACTTAGAAAAATTTTCGACCGAAAAGTTTTTTCGAGTTATTTCGTTAAAAAGCGTTATGAGGTATGAATATTTTATATAAAGTGCTATATTATTAAGTTTTACGTCGGGATTAAACGTTTATTTCGTCCCGAGAACGTTAAAAAAATATTTTTTATTCGAAAGGTTTTTTCGAGTTATTTCGTTAAAACGCGTTATGAGGTATGAATATTTTTATATAAAGTGCTATATTATTAAGTTTTACGTCGGGATTAAACGTTTATTTCGTCCCGAAAACGTTAAAAAAAAATAGTGGACCGACGCGACTCGGCCCGTCGGACTTTGTCATATTCTCCACCGGTACGTAGGGACTTGGAAAAATTTTCGACCGAAAAGTTTTTTCGAGTTATTTCGTTAAAAAGCGTTATGAGGTATGAATATTTTATATAAATCGCTATATTATTATATTTTACGTCGGGATTAAACGTTTATATGGTCCCGAAAACGTTAAAAAAAAATAGTGGACCGACGCGACTCGGCCCGTCGGACTTTGTCATATTCTCCACCGGTACGTAGGGACTTGGAAAAATTTTCGACCGAAAAGTTTTTTCGAGTTATTTCGTTTAAAAGCGTTATAAGGTACGAATATTTTTATATAAAGTGCTATATTATTAAGTTTTACGTCGGGATTAAACGTTTATTTCGTCCCGAGAACGTTAAAAAAAAATTTTTTATTCGAAAGGTTTTTTCGAGTTATTTCGTTAAAACGCGTTATGAGGTATGAATATTTTTATATAAAGTGCTATATTATTAAGTTTTACGTCGGGATTAAACGTTTATTTCGTCCCGAAAACGTTAAAAAAAAATAGTGGACCGACGCGACTCGGCCCGTCGGACTTTGTCATATTCTCCACCGGTACGTGGGGACTTGGAAAAATTTTCGACCGAAAAGTTTTTTCGAGTTATTTCGTTAAAACGCGTTATGAGGTATGAATATTTTTATATAAATAGCAATATTATTATATTTTACGTCGGGATTAAACGTTTATTTGGTCCCGAAAACGTTAAAAAAAAATAGTGGACCGACGCGACTCGGCCCGTCGGACTTTGTCATATTCTCCACCGGTACGTAGGGACTTAGAAAAATTTTCGACTGAAAAGTTTTTTCGAGTTATTTCGTTAAAAAGCGTTATGAGGTATGAATATTTTATATAAATCGCTATATTATTATATTTTACGTCGGGCTTAAACGTTTATTTGGTCCCGAAAACGTTAAAAAAAAATAGTGGACCGACGCGACTCGGCCCGTCGGACTTTGTCATATTCACCACCGGTACGTAGGGACTTAGAAAAATTTTCGACCGAAAAGTTTTTTCGAGTTATTTCGTTAAAAAGCGTTATGAGGTATGAATATTTTTATATAAAGTGCTATATTATTAAGTTTTACGTCGGGATTAAACGTTTATTTCGTCCCGAGAACGTTAAAAAAAAATTTTTTATTCGAAAGGTTTTTTCGAGTTATTTCGTTAAAACGCGTTATGAGGTATGAATATTTTTATATAAATCGCTATATTATTATATTTTACGTCGGGATTAAACGTTTATTTGGTCCGGAAAACGTTAAAAAAAAATAGTGGACCGACGCGACTCGGCCCGTCGGACTTTGTCATATTGTCCACCGGTACGTAGGGACTTAGAAAAATTTTCGACCGAAAAGTTTTTTCGAGTTATTTCGTTAAAAAGCGTTATGAGGTATGAATATTTTATATAAAGTGCTATATTATTAAGTATTACGTCGGGATTAAATGTTTATTTCGTCCCGAGAACGTTAAAAAAATATTTTTTATTCGAAAGGTTTTTTCGAGTTATTTCGTTAAAACGCGTTATGAGGTATGAATATTTTTATATAAATCGCTATATTATTATATTTTACGTCGGGATTAAACGTTTATTTGGTCCCGAAAACGTTAAAAAAAAATAGTGGACCGACGCGACTCGGCCCGTCGGACTTTGTCATATTCTCCACCGGTACGTAGGGACTTAGAAAAATTTTCGACCGAAAAGTTTTTTCGAGTTATTTCGTTAAAAAGCGTTATGAGGTATGAATATTTTTATATAAAGAGCTATATTATTAAGTTTTACGTCGGGATTAAACGTTTATTTCGTCCCGAGAACGTTAAAAAAAAATTTTTTATTCGAAAGGTTTTTTCGAGTTATTTCGTTAAAACGCGTTATGAGGTATGAATATTTTTATATAAATCGCTATATTATTATATTTTACGTCGGGATTAAACGTTTATTTGGTCCGGAAAACGTTAAAAAAAAATAGTGGACCGACGCGACTCGGCCCGTCGGACTTTGTCATATTGTCCACCGGTACGTAGGGACTTAGAAAAATTTTCGACCGAAAAGTTTTTTCGAGTTATTTCGTTAAAAAGCGTTATGAGGTATGAATATTTTTATATAAAGAGCTATATTATTAAGTTTTACGTCGGGATTAAACGTTTATTTCGTCCCGAGAACGTTAAAAAAAAATTTTTTATTCGAAAGGTTTTTTCGAGTTATTTCGTTAAAACGCGTTATGAGGTATGAATATTTTTATATAAATCGCTATATTATTATATTTTACGTCGGGATTAAACGTTTATTTGGTCCGGAAAACGTTAAAAAAAAATAGTGGACCGACGCGACTCGGCCCGTCGGACTTTGTCATATTGTCCACCGGTACGTAGGGACTTAGAAAAATTTTCGACCGAAAAGTTTTTTCGAGTTATTTCGTTAAAAAGCGTTATGAGGTATGAATATTTTATATAAAGTGCTATATTATTAAGTATTACGTCGGGATTAAATGTTTATTTCGTCCCGAGAACGTTAAAAAAATATTTTTTATTCGAAAGGTTTTTTCGAGTTATTTCGTTAAAACGCGTTATGAGGTATGAATATTTTTATATAAATCGCTATATTATTATATTTTACGTCGGGATTAAACGTTTATTTGGTCCCGAAAACGTTAAAAAAAAATAGTGGACCGACGCGACTTGGCCCGTCGGACTTTGTCATATTGTCCACCGGTACGTAGGGACTTAGAAAAATTTTCGACCGAAAAGTTTTTTCGAGTTATTTCGTTAAAAAGCGTTATGAGGTATGAATATTTTATATAAATCGCTATATTATTATATTTTACGTCGGGATTAAACGTTTATTTGGTCCCGAAAACGTTAAAAAAAAATAGTGGACCGACGCGACTCGGCCCGTCGGACTTTGTCATATTCTCCACCGGTACGTAGGGACTTGGAAAAATTTTCGACCGAAAAGTTTTTTCGAGTTATTTCGTTTAAAAGCGTTATAAGGTACGAATATTTTTATATAAAGTGCTATATTATTAAGTTTTACGTCGGGATTAAACGTTTATTTCGTCCCGAGAACGTTAAAAAAAAATTTTTTATTCGAAAGGTTTTTTCGAGTTATTTCGTTAAAACGCGTTATGAGGTATGAATATTTTTATATAAAGTGCTATATTATTAAGTTTTACGTCGGGATTAAACGTTTATTTCGTCCCGAAAACGTTAAAAAAAAATAGTGGACCGACGCGACTCGGCCCGTCGGACTTTGTCATATTCTCCACCGGTACGTGGGGACTTGGAAAAATTTTCGACCGAAAAGTTTTTTCGAGTTATTTCGTTAAAACGCGTTATGAGGTATGAATATTTTTATATAAATAGCAATATTATTATATTTTACGTCGGGATTAAACGTTTATTTGGTCCCGAAAACGTTAAAAAAAAATAGTGGACCGACGCGACTCGGCCCGTCGGACTTTGTCATATTCACCACCGGTACGTAGGGACTTAGAAAAATTTTCGACCGAAAAGTTTTTTCGAGTTATTTCGTTAAAAAGCGTTATGAGGTATGAATATTTTTATATAAAGTGCTATATTATTAAGTTTTACGTCGGGATTAAACGTTTATTTCTTCCCGAGAACGTTAAAAAAAAATTTTTTATTCGAAAGGTTTTTTCGAGTTATTTCGTTAAAACGCGTTATGAGGTATGAATATTTTTATATAAATAGCAATATTATTATATTTTACGTCGGGATTAAACGTTTATTTGGTCCCGAAAACGTTAAAAAAAAATAGTGGACCGACGCGACTCGGCCCGTCGGACTTTGTCATATTCTCCACCGGTACGTACTGACTTAGAAAAATTTTCGACCGAAAAGTTTTTTCGAGTTATTTCGTTTAAAAGCGTTATAAGGTACGAATATTTTTATATAAAGTGCTATATTATTAAGTTTTACGTCGGGATTAAACGTTTATTTCGTCCCGAGAACGGTAAAAAAAAATTTTTTATTCGAAAGGTTTTTTCGAGTTATTTCGTTAAAACGCGTTATGAGGTATGAATATTTTTATATAAAGTGATATATTATTAAGTTTTACGTCGGGATTAAACGTTTATTTCGTCCCGAAAACGTTAAAAAAAAATAGTGGACCGACGCGACTCGGCCCGTCGGACTTTGTCATATTCTCCACCGGTACGTGGGGACTTGGAAAAATTTTCGACCGAAAAGTTTTTTCGAGTTATTTCGTTAAAACGCGTTATGAGGTATGAATATTTTTATATAAATAGCAATATTATTATATTTTACGTCGGGATTAAACGTTTATTTGGTCCCGAAAACGTTAAAAAAAAATAGTGGACCGACGCGACTCGGCCCGTCGGACTTTGTCATATTCTCCACCGGTACGTAGGGACTTAGAAAAATTTTCGACTGAAAAGTTTTTTCGAGTTATTTCGTTAAAAAGCGTTATGAGGTATGAATATTTTATATAAATCGCTATATTATTATATTTTACGTCGGGCTTAAACGTTTATTTGGTCCCGAAAACGTTAAAAAAAAATAGTGGACCGACGCGACTCGGCCCGTCGGACTTTGTCATATTCACCACCGGTACGTAGGGACTTAGAAAAATTTTCGACCGAAAAGTTTTTTCGAGTTATTTCGTTAAAACGCGTTATGAGGTATGAATATTTTTATATAAATAGCAATATTATTATATTTTACGTCGGGATTAAACGTTTATTTGGTCCCGAAAACGTTAAAAAAAAATAGTGGACCGACGCGACTCGGCCCGTCGGACTTTGTCATATTCTCCACCGGTACGTACTGACTTAGAAAAATTTTCGACCGAAAAGTTTTTTCGAGTTATTTCGTTTAAAAGCGTTATAAGGTACGAATATTTTTATATAAAGTGCTATATTATTAAGTTTTACGTCGGGATTAAACGTTTATTTCGTCCCGAGAACGTTAAAAAAAAATTTTTTATTCGAAAGGTTTTTTCGAGTTATTTCGTTAAAACGCGTTATGAGGTATGAATATTTTTATATAAATAGCAATATTATTATATTTTACGTCGGCATTAAACGTTTATTTGGTCCCGAAAACGTTAAAAAAAAATAGTGGACCGACGCGACTCGGCCCGTCGGACTTTGTCATATTCTCCACCGGTACGTAGGGACTTAGAAAAATTTTCGACCGAAAAGTTTTTTCGAGTTATTTCGTTTAAAAGCGTTATAAGGTACGAATATTTTTATATAAAGTGCTATATTATTAAGTTTTACGTCGGGATTAAACGTTTATTTCGTCCCGAGAACGTTAAAAAAAAATTTTTTATTCGAAAGGTTTTTTCGAGCTATTTCGTTAAAACGCGTTATGAGGTATGAATATTTTTATATAAATAGCAATATTATTATATTTTACGTCGGGATTAAACGTTTATTTGGTCCCGAAAACGTTAAAAAAAAATAGTGGACCGACGCGACTCGGCCCGTCGGACTTTGTCATATTCTCCACCGGTACGTAGGGACTTAGAAAAATTTTCGACTGAAAAGTTTTTTCGAGTTATTTCGTTAAAAAGCGTTATGAGGTATGAATATTTTATATAAATCGCTATATTATTATATTTTACGTCGGGCTTAAACGTTTATTTGGTCCCGAAAACGTTAAAAAAAAATAGTGGACCGACGCGACTCGGCCCGTCGGACTTTGTCATATTCACCACCGGTACGTAGGGACTTAGAAAAATTTTCGACCGAAAAGTTTTTTCGAGTTATTTCGTTAAAAAGCGTTATGAGGTATGAATATTTTTATATAAAGTGCTATATTATTAAGTTTTACGTCGGGATTAAACGTTTATTTCGTCCCGAGAACGTTAAAAAAAAATTTTTTATTCGAAAGGTTTTTTCGAGTTATTTCGTTAAAACGCGTTATGAGGTATGAATATTTTTATATAAATAGCAATATTATTATATTTTACGTCGGGATTAAACGTTTATTTGGTCCCGAAAACGTTAAAAAAAAATAGTGGACCGACGCGACTCGGCCCGTCGGACTTTGTCATATTCTCCACCGGTACGTAGGGACTTAGAAAAATTTTCGACTGAAAAGTTTTTTCGAGTTATTTCGTTAAAAAGCGTTATGAGGTATGAATATTTTATATAAATCGCTATATTATTATATTTTACGTCGGGCTTAAACGTTTATTTGGTCCCGAAAACGTTAAAAAAAAATAGTGGACCGACGCGACTCGGCCCGTCGGACTTTGTCATATTCACCACCGGTACGTAGGGACTTAGAAAAATTTTCGACCGAAAAGTTTTTTCGAGTTATTTCGTTAAAACGCGTTATGAGGTATGAATATTTTTATATAAATAGCAATATTATTATATTTTACGTCGGGATTAAACGTTTATTTGGTCCCGAAAACGTTAAAAAAAAATAGTGGACCGACGCGACTCGGCCCGTCGGACTTTGTCATATTCTCCACCGGTACGTAGGGACTTAGAAAAATTTTCGACTGAAAAGTTTTTTCGAGTTATTTCGTTAAAAAGCGTTATGAGGTATGAATATTTTATATAAATCGCTATATTATTATATTTTACGTCGGGCTTAAACGTTTATTTGGTCCCGAAAACGTTAAAAAAAAATAGTGGACCGACGCGACTCGGCCCGTCGGACTTTGTCATATTCACCACCGGTACGTAGGGACTTAGAAAAATTTTCGACCGAAAAGTTTTTTCGAGTTATTTCGTTAAAACGCGTTATGAGGTATGAATATTTTTATATAAATAGCAATATTATTATATTTTACGTCGGGATTAAACGTTTATTTGGTCCCGAAAACGTTAAAAAAAAATAGTGGACCGACGCGACTCGGCCCGTCGGACTTTGTCATATTCTCCACCGGTACGTACTGACTTAGAAAAATTTTCGACCGAAAAGTTTTTTCGAGTTATTTCGTTTAAAAGCGTTATAAGGTACGAATATTTTTATATAAAGTGCTATATTATTAAGTTTTACGTCGGGATTAAACGTTTATTTCGTCCCGAGAACGTTAAAAAAAAATTTTTTATTCGAAAGGTTTTTTCGAGCTATTTCGTTAAAACGCGTTATGAGGTATGAATATTTTTATATAAATAGCAATATTATTATATTTTACGTCGGGATTAAACGTTTATTTGGTCCCGAAAACGTTAAAAAAAAATAGTGGACCGACGCGACTCGGCCCGTCGGACTTTGTCATATTCTCCACCGGTACGTAGGGACTTAGAAAAATTTTCGACTGAAAAGTTTTTTCGAGTTATTTCGTTAAAAAGCGTTATGAGGTATGAATATTTTATATAAATCGCTATATTATTATATTTTACGTCGGGCTTAAACGTTTATTTGGTCCCGAAAACGTTAAAAAAAAATAGTGGACCGACGCGACTCGGCCCGTCGGACTTTGTCATATTCACCACCGGTACGTAGGGACTTAGAAAAATTTTCGACCGAAAAGTTTTTTCGAGTTATTTCGTTAAAAAGCGTTATGAGGTATGAATATTTTTATATAAAGTGCTATATTATTAAGTTTTACGTCGGGATTAAACGTTTATTTCGTCCCGAGAACGTTAAAAAAAAATTTTTTATTCGAAAGGTTTTTTCGAGTTATTTCGTTAAAACGCGTTATGAGGTATGAATATTTTTATATAAATAGCAATATTATTATATTTTACGTCGGGATTAAACGTTTATTTGGTCCCGAAAACGTTAAAAAAAAATAGTGGACCGACGCGACTCGGCCCGTCGGACTTTGTCATATTCACCACCGGTACGTGGGGACTTGGAAAAATTTTCGACCGAAATGTTTTTTCGAGTTATTTCGTTAAAACGCGTTATGAGGTATGAATATTTTTATATAAATAGCAATATTATTATATTTTACGTCGGGATTAAACGTTTATTTGGTCCCGAAAACGTTAAAAAAAAATAGTGGACCGACGCGACTCGGCCAGTCGGACTTTGTCATATTCTCCACCGGTACGTAGGGACTTAGAAAAATTTTCGACCGAAAAGTTTTTTCGAGTTATTTCGTTTAAAAGCGTTATAAGGTACGAATATTTTTATATAAAGTGCTATATTATTAAGTTTTACGTCGGGATTAAACGTTTATTTCGTCCCGAGAACGTTAAAAAAAAATTTTTTATTCGAAAGGTTTTTTCGAGTTATTTCGTTAAAAAGCGTTATGAGGTATGAATATTTTATGTAAATCGCTATATTATTATATTTTACGTCGGGCTTAAACGTTTATTTGGTCCCGAAAACGTTAAAAAAAAATAGTGGACCGACGCGACTCGGCCCGTCGGACTTTGTCATATTCACCACCGGTACGTAGGGACTTAGAAAAATTTTCGACCGAAAAGTTTTTTCGAGTTATTTCGTTAAAAAGCGTTATGAGGTATGAATATTTTTATATAAAGTGCTATATTATTAAGTTTTACGTCGGGATTAAACGTTTATTTCGTCCCGAGAACGTTAAAAAAAAATTTTTTATTCGAAAGGTTTTTTCGAGTTATTTCGTTAAAACGCGTTATGAGGTATGAATATTTTTATATAAATAGCAATATTATTATATTTTACGTCGGGATTAAACGTTTATTTGGTCCCGAAAACGTTAAAAAAAAATAGTGGACCGACGCGACTCGGCCCGTCGGACTTTGTCATATTCACCACCGGTACGTGGGGACTTGGAAAAATTTTCGACCGAAATGTTTTTTCGAGTTATTTCGTTAAAACGCGTTATGAGGTATGAATATTTTTATATAAATAGCAATATTATTATATTTTACGTCGGGATTAAACGTTTATTTGGTCCCGAAAACGTTAAAAAAAAATAGTGGACCGACGCGACTCGGCCAGTCGGACTTTGTCATATTCTCCACCGGTACGTAGGGACTTAGAAAAATTTTCGACCGAAAAGTTTTTTCGAGTTATTTCGTTTAAAAGCGTTATAAGGTACGAATATTTTTATATAAAGTGCTATATTATTAAGTTTTACGTCGGGATTAAACGTTTATTTCGTCCCGAGAACGTTAAAAAAAAATTTTTTATTCGAAAGGTTTTTTCGAGTTATTTCGTTAAAACGCGTTATGAGGTATGAATATTTTTATATAAATAGCAATATTATTATATTTTACGTCGGGATTAAACGTTTATTTGGTCCCGAAAACGTTAAAAAAAAATAGTGGACCGACGCGACTCGGCCCGTCGGACTTTGTCATATTCTCCACTGGTACGTAGGGACTTAGAAAAATTTTCGACCGAAAAGTTTTTTCGAGTTATTTCGTTAAAAAGCGTTATGAGGTATGAATATTTTTATATAAAGTGCTATATTATTAAGTTTTACGTCGGGATTAAACGTTTATTTCGTCCCGAGAACGTTAAAAAAAAATTTTTTATTCGAAAGGTTTTTTCGAGTTATTTCGTTAAAACGCGTTATGAGGTATGAATATTTTTATATAAATAGCAATATTATTATATTTTACGTCGGGATTAAACGTTTATTTGGTCCCGAAAACGTTAAAAAAAAATAGTGGACCGACGCGACTCGGCCCGTCGGACTTTGTCATATTCTCCACCGGTACGTAGGGACTTAGAAAAATTTTCGACCGAAAAGTTTTTTCGAGTTATTTCGTTAAAAAGCGTTATAAGGTACGAATATTTTTATATAAAGTGCTATATTATTAAGTATTACGTCGGGATTAAATGTTTATTTCGTCCCGAGAACGTTAAAAAAAAATTTTTTATTCGAAAGGTTTTTTCGAGTTATTTCGTTAAAACGCGTTATGAGGTATGAATATTTTTATATAAATCGCTATATTATTATATTTTACGTCGGGATTAAACGTTTATTTGGTCCCGAAAACGTTAAAAAAAAATAGTGAACCGACGCGACTCGGCCCGTCGGACTTTGTCATATTCTCCACCGGTACGTGGGGACTTGGAAAAATTTTCGACCGAAAAGTTTTTTCGAGTTATTTCGTTAAAAAGCGTTATAAGGTAAGAATATTTTTATATAAAGTGCTATATTATTAAGTATTACGTCGGGATTAAATGTTTATTTCGTCCCGAGAACGTTAAAAAAAAATTTTTTATTCGAAAGGTTTTTTCGAGTTATTTCGTTAAAACGCGTTATGAGGTATGAATATTTTTATATAAATCGCTATATTATTATATTTTACGTCGGGATTAAACGTTTATTTGGTCCCGAAAACGTTAAAAAAAAATAGTGGACCGACGCGACTCGGCCCGTCGGACTTTGTCATATTCTCCACCGGTACGTGGGGACTTAGAAAAATTTTCGACCGAAAAGTTTTTTCGAGTTATTTCGTTAAAAAGCGTTATGAGGTATGAATATTTTATATAAATCGCTATATTATTATATTTTACGTCGGGCTTAAACGTTTATTTGGTCCCGAAAACGTTAAAAAAAAATAGTGGACCGACGCGACTCGGCCCGTCGGACTTTGTCATATTCACCACCGGTACGTAGGGACTTAGAAAAATTTTCGACCGAAAAGTTTTTTCGAGTTATTTCGTTAAAAAGCGTTATGAGGTATGAATATTTTTATATAAAGTGCTATATTATTAAGTTTTACGTCGGGATTAAACGTTTATTTCGTCCCGAGAACGTTAAAAAAAAATTTTTTATTCGAAAGGTTTTTTCGAGTTATTTCGTTAAAACGCGTTATGAGGTATGAATATTTTTATATAAATAGCAATATTATTATATTTTACGTCGGGATTAAACGTTTATTTGGTCCCGAAAACGTTAAAAAAAAATAGTGGACCGACGCGACTCGGCCCGTCGGACTTTGTCATATTCACCACCGGTACGTGGGGACTTGGAAAAATTTTCGACCGAAATGTTTTTTCGAGTTATTTCGTTAAAACGCGTTATGAGGTATGAATATTTTTATATAAATAGCAATATTATTATATTTTACGTCGGGATTAAACGTTTATTTCGTCCCGAAAACGTTAAAAAAAAATAGTGGACCGACGCGACTCGGCCCGTCGGACTTTGTCATATTCTCCACCGGTACGTAGGGACTTAGAAAAATTTTCGACCGAAAAGTTTTTTCGAGTTATTTCGTTAAAAAGCGTTATGAGGTATGAATATTTTTATATAAAGTGCTATATTATTAAGTTTTACGTCGGGATTAAACGTTTATTTCGTCCCGAGAACGTTAAAAAAAAATTTTTTATTCGAAAGGTTTTTTCGAGTTATTTCGTTAAAACGCGTTATGAGGTATGAATATTTTTATATAAATAGCAATATTATTATATTTTACGTCGGGATTAAACGTTTATTTGGTCCCGAAAACGTTAAAAAAAAATAGTGGACCGACGCGACTCGGCCCGTCGGACTTTGTCATATTCACCACCGGTACGTGGGGACTTGGAAAAATTTTCGACCGAAATGTTTTTTCGAGTTATTTCGTTAAAACGCGTTATGAGGTATGAATATTTTTATATAAATAGCAATATTATTATATTTTACGTCGGGATTAAACGTTTATTTCGTCCCGAAAACGTTAAAAAAAAATAGTGGACCGACGCGACTCGGCCCGTCGGACTTTGTCATATTCTCCACCGGTACGTAGGGACTTAGAAAAATTTTCGACCGAAAAGTTTTTTCGAGTTATTTCGTTAAAAAGCGTTATGAGGTATGAATATTTTTATATAAAGTGCTATATTATTAAGTTTTACGTCGGGATTAAACGTTTATTTCGTCCCGAGAACGTTAAAAAAAAATTTTTTATTCGAAAGGTTTTTTCGAGTTATTTCGTTAAAACGCGTTATGAGGTATGAATATTTTTATATAAATAGCAATATTATTATATTTTACGTCGGGATTAAACGTTTATTTGGTCCCGAAAACGTTAAAAAAAAATAGTGGACCGACGCGACTCGGCCCGTCGGACTTTGTCATATTCACCACCGGTACGTGGGGACTTGGAAAAATTTTCGACCGAAATGTTTTTTCGAGTTATTTCGTTAAAACGCGTTATGAGGTATGAATATTTTTATATAAATAGCAATATTATTATATTTTACGTCGGGATTAAACGTTTATTTGGTCCCGAAAACGTTAAAAAAAAATAGTGGACCGACGCGACTCGGCCAGTCGGACTTTGTCATATTCTCCACCGGTACGTAGGGACTTAGAAAAATTTTCGACCGAAAAGTTTTTTCGAGTTATTTCGTTTAAAAGCGTTATAAGGTACGAATATTTTTATATAAAGTGCTATATTATTAAGTTTTACGTCGGGATTAAACGTTTATTTCGTCCCGAGAACGTTAAAAAAAAATTTTTTATTCGAAAGGTTTTTTCGAGTTATTTCGTTAAAACGCGTTATGAGGTATGAATATTTTTATATAAATAGCAATATTATTATATTTTACGTCGGGATTAAACGTTTATTTGGTCCCGAAAACGTTAAAAAAAAATAGTGGACCGACGCGACTCGGCCCGTCGGACTTTGTCATATTCTCCACTGGTACGTAGGGACTTAGAAAAATTTTCGACCGAAAAGTTTTTTCGAGTTATTTCGTTAAAAAGCGTTATGAGGTATGAATATTTTTATATAAAGTGCTATATTATTAAGTTTTACGTCGGGATTAAACGTTTATTTCGTCCCGAGAACGTTAAAAAAAAATTTTTTATTCGAAAGGTTTTTTCGAGTTATTTCGTTAAAACGCGTTATGAGGTATGAATATTTTTATATAAATAGCAATATTATTATATTTTACGTCGGGATTAAACGTTTATTTGGTCCCGAAAACGTTAAAAAAAAATAGTGGACCGACGCGACTCGGCCCGTCGGACTTTGTCATATTCTCCACCGGTACGTGGGGACTTGGAAAAATTTTCGACCGAAAAGTTTTTTCGAGTTATTTCGTTAAAACGCGTTATGAGGTATGAATATTTTTATATAAATAGCAATATTATTATATTTTACGTCGGGATTAAACGTTTATTTGGTCCCGAAAACGTTAAAAAAAAATAGTGGACCGACGCGACTCGGCCCGTCGGACTTTGTCATATTCTCCACCGGTACGTAGGGACTTAGAAAAATTTTCGACCGAAAAGTTTTTTCGAGTTATTTCGTTAAAAAGCGTTATAAGGTACGAATATTTTTATATAAAGTGCTATATTATTAAGTATTACGTCGGGATTAAATGTTTATTTCGTCCCGAGAACGTTAAAAAAAAATTTTTTATTCGAAAGGTTTTTTCGAGTTATTTCGTTAAAACGCGTTATGAGGTATGAATATTTTTATATAAATCGCTATATTATTATATTTTACGTCGGGATTAAACGTTTATTTGGTCCCGAAAACGTTAAAAAAAAATAGTGGACCGACGCGACTCGGCCCGTCGGACTTTGTCATATTCTCCACCGGTACGTGGGGACTTGGAAAAATTTTCGACCGAAAAGTTTTTTCGAGTTATTTCGTTAAAAAGCGTTATAAGGTACGAATATTTTTATATAAAGTGCTATATTATTAAGTATTACGTCGGGATTAAATGTTTATTTCGTCCCGAGAACGTTAAAAAAAAATTTTTTATTCGAAAGGTTTTTTCGAGTTATTTCGTTAAAACGCGTTATGAGGTATGAATATTTTTATATAAATAGCAATATTATTATATTTTACGTCGGGATTAAACGTTTATTTGGTCCCGAAAACGTTAAAAAAAAATAGTGGACCGACGCGACTCGGCCCGTCGGACTTTGTCATATTCTCCACCGGTACGTGGGGACTTGGAAAAATTTTCGACCGAAAAGTTTTTTCGAGTTATTTCGTTAAAACGCGTTATGAGGTATGAATATTTTTATATAAATAGCAATATTATTATATTTTACGTCGGGATTAAACGTTTATTTGGTCCCGAAAACGTTAAAAAAAAATAGTGGACCGACGCGACTCGGCCCGTCGGACTTTGTCATATTCTCCACCGGTACGTGGGGACTTGGAAAAATTTTCGACCGAAAAGTTTTTTCGAGTTATTTCGTTAAAAAGCGTTATAAGGTACGAATATTTTTATATAAAGTGCTATATTATTAAGTATTACGTCGGGATTAAATGTTTATTTCGTCCCGAGAACGTTAAAAAAAAATTTTTTATTCGAAAGGTTTTTTCGAGTTATTTCGTTAAAACGCGTTATGAGGTATGAATATTTTTATATAAATCGCTATATTATTATATTTTACGTCGGGATTAAACGTTTATTTGGTCCCGAAAACGTTAAAAAAAAATAGTGGACCGACGCGACTCGGCCCGTCGGACTTTGTCATATTCTCCACCGGTACGTGGGGACTTGGAAAAATTTTCGACCGAAAAGTTTTTTCGAGTTATTTCGTTAAAAAGCGTTATAAGGTACGAATATTTTTATATAAAGTGCTATATTATTAAGTATTACGTCGGGATTAAATGTTTATTTCGTCCCGAGAACGTTAAAAAAAAATTTTTTATTCGAAAGGTTTTTTCGAGTTATTTCGTTAAAACGCGTTATGAGGTATGAATATTTTTATATAAATCGCTATATTATTATATTTTACGTCGGGATTAAACGTTTATTTGGTCCCGAAAACGTTAAAAAAAAATAGTGGACCGACGCGACTCGGCCCGTCGGACTTTGTCATATTCTCCACCGGTACGTGGGGACTTAGAAAAATTTTCGACCGAAAAGTTTTTTCGAGTTATTTCGTTAAAACGCGTTATGAGGTATGAATATTTTTATATAAATAGCAATATTATTATATTTTACGTCGGGATTAAACGTTTATTTGGTCCCGAAAACGTTAAAAAAAAATAGTGGACCGACGCGACTCGGCCCGTCGGACTTTGTCATATTCTCCACCGGTACGTAGGGACTTAGAAAAATTTTCGACCGAAAAGTTTTTTCGAGTTATTTCGTTAAAAAGCGTTATGAGGTATGAATATTTTTATATAAAGTGCTATATTATTAAGTTTTACGTCGGGATTAAACGTTTATTTCGTCCCGAGAACGTTAAAAAAAAATTTTTTATTCGAAAGGTTTTTTCGAGTTATTTCGTTAAAACGCGTTATGAGGTATGAATATTTTTATATAAATAGCAATATTATTATATTTTACGTCGGGATTAAACGTTTATTTGGTCCCGAAAACGTTAAAAAAAAATAGTGGACCGACGCGACTCGGCCCGTCGGACTTTGTCATATTCTCCACCGGTACGTAGGGACTTAGAAAAATTTTCGACTGAAAAGTTTTTTCGAGTTATTTCGTTAAAAAGCGTTATGAGGTATGAATATTTTATATAAATCGCTATATTATTATATTTTACGTCGGGCTTAAACGTTTATTTGGTCCCGAAAACGTTAAAAAAAAATAGTGGACCGACGCGACTCGGCCCGTCGGACTTTGTCATATTCACCACCGGTACGTAGGGACTTAGAAAAATTTTCGACCGAAAAGTTTTTTCGAGTTATTTCGTTAAAAAGCGTTATGAGGTATGAATATTTTTATATAAAGTGCTATATTATTAAGTTTTACGTCGGGATTAAACGTTTATTTCGTCCCGAGAACGTTAAAAAAAAATTTTTTATTCGAAAGGTTTTTTCGAGTTATTTCGTTAAAACGCGTTATGAGGTATGAATATTTTTATATAAATAGCAATATTATTATATTTTACGTCGGGATTAAACGTTTATTTGGTCCCGAAAACGTTAAAAAAAAATAGTGGACCGACGCGACTCGGCCCGTCGGACTTTGTCATATTCACCACCGGTACGTGGGGACTTGGAAAAATTTTCGACCGAAATGTTTTTTCGAGTTATTTCGTTAAAACGCGTTATGAGGTATGAATATTTTTATATAAATAGCAATATTATTATATTTTACGTCGGGATTAAACGTTTATTTGGTCCCGAAAACGTTAAAAAAAAATAGTGGACCGACGCGACTCGGCCCGTCGGACTTTGTCATATTCTCCACCGGTACGTAGGGACTTAGAAAAATTTTCGACCGAAAAGTTTTTTCGAGTTATTTCGTTAAAAAGCGTTATAAGGTACGAATATTTTTATATAAAGTGCTATATTATTAAGTATTACGTCGGGATTAAATGTTTATTTCGTCCCGAGAACGTTAAAAAAAAATTTTTTATTCGAAAGGTTTTTTCGAGTTATTTCGTTAAAACGCGTTATGAGGTATGAATATTTTTATATAAATCGCTATATTATTATATTTTACGTCGGGATTAAACGTTTATTTGGTCCCGAAAACGTTAAAAAAAAATAGTGGACCGACGCGACTCGGACCGTCGGACTTTGTCATATTCACCACCGGTACGTAGGGACTTAGAAAAATTTTCGACCGAAAAGTTTTTTCGAGTTATTTCGTTAAAAAGCGTTATGAGGTATGAATATTTTTATATAAATCGCTATATTATTATATTTTACGTCGGGCTTAAACGTTTATTTCGTCCCGAGAACGTTAAAAAAAAATTTTTTATTCGAAAGGTTTTTTCGAGTTATTTCGTTAAAACGCGTTATGAGGTATGAATATTTTTATATAAATAGCAATATTATTATATTTTACGTCGGCATTAAACGTTTATTTGGTCCCGAAAACGTTAAAAAAAAATAGTGGACCGACGCGACTCGGCCCGTCGGACTTTGTCATATTCTCCACCGGTACGTAGGGACTTAGAAAAATTTTCGACCGAAAAGTTTTTTCGAGTTATTTCGTTTAAAAGCGTTATAAGGTACGAATATTTTTATATAAAGCGCTATATTATTAAGTTTTACGTCGGGATTAAACGTTTATTTCGTCCCGAGAACGTTAAAAAAAAATTTTTTATTCGAAAGGTTTTTTCGAGTTATTTCGTTAAAACGCGTTATGAGGTATGAATATTTTTATATAAATAGCAATATTATTATATTTTACGTCGGGATTAAACGTTTATTTGGTCCCGAAAACGTAAAAAAAAAATAGTGGACCGACGCGACTCGGCCCGTCGGACTTTGTCATATTCACCACCGGTACGTGGGGACTTGGAAAAATTTTCGACCGAAATGTTTTTTCGAGTTATTTCGTTAAAACGCGTTATGAGGTATGAATATTTTTATATAAATAGCAATATTATTATATTTTACGTCGGGATTAAACGTTTATTTGGTCCCGAAAACGTTAAAAAAAAATAGTGGACCGACGCGACTCGGCCCGTCGGACTTTGTCATATTCTCCACCGGTACGTAGGGACTTAGAAAAATTTTCGACCGAAAAGTTTTTTCGAGTTATTTCGTTTAAAAGCGTTATAAGGTACGAATATTTTTATATAAAGTGCTATATTATTAAGTTTTACGTCGGGATTAAACGTTTATTTCGTCCCGAGAACGTTAAAAAAAAATTTTTTATTCGAAAGGTTTTTTCGAGTTATTTCGTTAAAACGCGTTATGAGGTATGAATATTTTTATATAAATAGCAATATTATTATATTTTACGTCGGGATTAAACGTTTATTTGGTCCCGAAAACGTTAAAAAAAAATAGTGGACCGACGCGACTCGGCCCGTCGGACTTTGTCATATTCTCCACCGGTACGTGGGGACTTGGAAAAATTTTCGACCGAAAAGTTTTTTCGAGTTATTTCGTTAAAACGCGTTATGAGGTATGAATATTTTTATATAAATAGCAATATTATTATATTTTACGTCGGGATTAAACGTTTATTTGGTCCCGAAAACGTTAAAAAAAAATAGTGGACCGACGCGACTCGGCCCGTCGGACTTTGTCATATTCTCCACCGGTACGTAGGGACTTAGAAAAATTTTCGACCGAAAAGTTTTTTCGAGTTATTTCGTTAAAAAGCGTTATAAGGTACGAATATTTTTATATAAAGTGCTATATTATTAAGTATTACGTCGGGATTAAATGTTTATTTCGTCCCGAGAACGTTAAAAAAAAATTTTTTATTCGAAAGGTTTTTTCGAGTTATTTCGTTAAAACGCGTTATGAGGTATGAATATTTTTATATAAATCGCTATATTATTATATTTTACGTCGGGATTAAACGTTTATTTGGTCCCGAAAACGTTAAAAAAAAATAGTGGACCGACGCGACTCGGCCCGTCGGACTTTGTCATATTCTCCACCGGTACGTGGGGACTTGGAAAAATTTTCGACCGAAAAGTTTTTTCGAGTTATTTCGTTAAAAAGCGTTATAAGGTACGAATATTTTTATATAAAGTGCTATATTATTAAGTATTACGTCGGGATTAAATGTTTATTTCGTCCCGAGAACGTTAAAAAAAAATTTTTTATTCGAAAGGTTTTTTCGAGTTATTTCGTTAAAACGCGTTATGAGGTATGAATATTTTTATATAAATCGCTATATTATTATATTTTACGTCGGGATTAAATGTTTATTTGGTCCCGAAAACGTTAAAAAAAAATAGTGGACCGACGCGACTCGGCCCGTCGGACTTTGTCATATTCTCCACCGGTACGTGGGGACTTAGAAAAATTTTCGACCGAAAAGTTTTTTCGAGTTATTTCGTTAAAACGCGTTATGAGGTATGAATATTTTTATATAAATAGCAATATTATTATATTTTACGTCGGGATTAAACGTTTATTTGGTCCCGAAAACGTTAAAAAAAAATAGTGGACCGACGCGACTCGGCCCGTCGGACTTTGTCATATTCTCCACCGGTACGTAGGGACTTAGAAAAATTTTCGACCGAAAAGTTTTTTCGAGTTATTTCGTTAAAAAGCGTTATGAGGTATGAATATTTTTATATAAAGTGCTATATTATTAAGTTTTACGTCGGGATTAAACGTTTATTTCGTCCCGAGAACGTTAAAAAAAAATTTTTTATTCGAAAGGTTTTTTCGAGTTATTTCGTTAAAACGCGTTATGAGGTATGAATATTTTTATATAAATAGCAATATTATTATATTTTACGTCGGGATTAAACGTTTATTTGGTCCCGAAAACGTTAAAAAAAAATAGTGGACCGACGCGACTCGGCCCGTCGGACTTTGTCATATTCTCCACCGGTACGTAGGGACTTAGAAAAATTTTCGACTGAAAAGTTTTTTCGAGTTATTTCGTTAAAAAGCGTTATGAGGTATGAATATTTTATATAAATCGCTATATTATTATATTTTACGTCGGGCTTAAACGTTTATTTGGTCCCGAAAACGTTAAAAAAAAATAGTGGACCGACGCGACTCGGCCCGTCGGACTTTGTCATATTCACCACCGGTACGTAGGGACTTAGAAAAATTTTCGACCGAAAAGTTTTTTCGAGTTATTTCGTTAAAAAGCGTTATGAGGTATGAATATTTTTATATAAAGTGCTATATTATTAAGTTTTACGTCGGGATTAAACGTTTATTTCGTCCCGAGAACGTTAAAAAAAAATTTTTTATTCGAAAGGTTTTTTCGAGTTATTTCGTTAAAACGCGTTATGAGGTATGAATATTTTTATATAAATAGCAATATTATTATATTTTACGTCGGGATTAAACGTTTATTTGGTCCCGAAAACGTTAAAAAAAAATAGTGGACCGACGCGACTCGGCCCGTCGGACTTTGTCATATTCACCACCGGTACGTGGGGACTTGGAAAAATTTTCGACCGAAATGTTTTTTCGAGTTATTTCGTTAAAACGCGTTATGAGGTATGAATATTTTTATATAAATAGCAATATTATTATATTTTACGTCGGGATTAAACGTTTATTTCGTCCCGAAAACGTTAAAAAAAAATAGTGGACCGACGCGACTCGGCCCGTCGGACTTTGTCATATTCTCCACCGGTACGTAGGGACTTAGAAAAATTTTCGACCGAAAAGTTTTTTCGAGTTATTTCGTTAAAAAGCGTTATGAGGTATGAATATTTTTATATAAAGTGCTATATTATTAAGTTTTACGTCGGGATTAAACGTTTATTTCGTCCCGAGAACGTTAAAAAAAAATTTTTTATTCGAAAGGTTTTTTCGAGTTATTTCGTTAAAACGCGTTATGAGGTATGAATATTTTTATATAAATAGCAATATTATTATATTTTACGTCGGGATTAAACGTTTATTTGGTCCCGAAAACGTTAAAAAAAAATAGTGGACCGACGCGACTCGGCCCGTCGGACTTTGTCATATTCACCACCGGTACGTGGGGACTTGGAAAAATTTTCGACCGAAATGTTTTTTCGAGTTATTTCGTTAAAACGCGTTATGAGGTATGAATATTTTTATATAAATAGCAATATTATTATATTTTACGTCGGGATTAAACGTTTATTTGGTCCCGAAAACGTTAAAAAAAAATAGTGGACCGACGCGACTCGGCCAGTCGGACTTTGTCATATTCTCCACCGGTACGTAGGGACTTAGAAAAATTTTCGACCGAAAAGTTTTTTCGAGTTATTTCGTTTAAAAGCGTTATAAGGTACGAATATTTTTATATAAAGTGCTATATTATTAAGTTTTACGTCGGGATTAAACGTTTATTTCGTCCCGAGAACGTTAAAAAAAAATTTTTTATTCGAAAGGTTTTTTCGAGTTATTTCGTTAAAACGCGTTATGAGGTATGAATATTTTTATATAAATAGCAATATTATTATATTTTACGTCGGGATTAAACGTTTATTTGGTCCCGAAAACGTTAAAAAAAAATAGTGGACCGACGCGACTCGGCCCGTCGGACTTTGTCATATTCTCCACTGGTACGTAGGGACTTAGAAAAATTTTCGACCGAAAAGTTTTTTCGAGTTATTTCGTTAAAAAGCGTTATGAGGTATGAATATTTTTATATAAAGTGCTATATTATTAAGTTTTACGTCGGGATTAAACGTTTATTTCGTCCCGAGAACGTTAAAAAAAAATTTTTTATTCGAAAGGTTTTTTCGAGTTATTTCGTTAAAACGCGTTATGAGGTATGAATATTTTTATATAAATAGCAATATTATTATATTTTACGTCGGGATTAAACGTTTATTTGGTCCCGAAAACGTTAAAAAAAAATAGTGGACCGACGCGACTCGGCCCGTCGGACTTTGTCATATTCTCCACCGGTACGTGGGGACTTGGAAAAATTTTCGACCGAAAAGTTTTTTCGAGTTATTTCGTTAAAACGCGTTATGAGGTATGAATATTTTTATATAAATAGCAATATTATTATATTTTACGTCGGGATTAAACGTTTATTTGGTCCCGAAAACGTTAAAAAAAAATAGTGGACCGACGCGACTCGGCCCGTCGGACTTTGTCATATTCTCCACCGGTACGTGGGGACTTGGAAAAATTTTCGACCGAAAAGTTTTTTCGAGTTATTTCGTTAAAACGCGTTATGAGGTATGAATATTTTTATATAAATAGCAATATTATTATATTTTACGTCGGGATTAAACGTTTATTTGGTCCCGAAAACGTTAAAAAAAAATAGTGGACCGACGCGACTCGGCCCGTCGGACTTTGTCATATTCTCCACCGGTACGTAGGGACTTAGAAAAATTTTCGACCGAAAAGTTTTTTCGAGTTATTTCGTTAAAAAGCGTTATAAGGTACGAATATTTTTATATAAAGTGCTATATTATTAAGTATTACGTCGGGATTAAATGTTTATTTCGTCCCGAGAACGTTAAAAAAAAATTTTTTATTCGAAAGGTTTTTTCGAGTTATTTCGTTAAAACGCGTTATGAGGTATGAATATTTTTATATAAATCGCTATATTATTATATTTTACGTCGGGATTAAACGTTTATTTGGTCCCGAAAACGTTAAAAAAAAATAGTGGACCGACGCGACTCGGCCCGTCGGACTTTGTCATATTCTCCACCGGTACGTGGGGACTTGGAAAAATTTTCGACCGAAAAGTTTTTTCGAGTTATTTCGTTAAAAAGCGTTATAAGGTACGAATATTTTTATATAAAGTGCTATATTATTAAGTATTACGTCGGGATTAAATGTTTATTTCGTCCCGAGAACGTTAAAAAAAAATTTTTTATTCGAAAGGTTTTTTCGAGTTATTTCGTTAAAACGCGTTATGAGGTATGAATATTTTTATATAAATCGCTATATTATTATATTTTACGTCGGGATTAAATGTTTATTTGGTCCCGAAAACGTTAAAAAAAAATAGTGGACCGACGCGACTCGGCCCGTCGGACTTTGTCATATTCTCCACCGGTACGTGGGGACTTAGAAAAATTTTCGACCGAAAAGTTTTTTCGAGTTATTTCGTTAAAACGCGTTATGAGGTATGAATATTTTTATATAAATAGCAATATTATTATATTTTACGTCGGGATTAAACGTTTATTTGGTCCCGCAAACGTTAAAAAAAAATAGTGGACCGACGCGACTCGGCCCGTCGGACTTTGTCATATTCTCCACCGGTACGTAGGGACTTAGAAAAATTTTCGACCGAAAAGTTTTTTCGAGTTATTTCGTTAAAAAGCGTTATGAGGTATGAATATTTTTATATAAAGTGCTATATTATTAAGTTTTACGTCGGGATTAAACGTTTATTTCGTCCCGAGAACGTTAAAAAAAAATTTTTTATTCGAAAGGTTTTTTCGAGTTATTTCGTTAAAACGCGTTATGAGGTATGAATATTTTTATATAAATAGCAATATTATTATATTTTACGTCGGGATTAAACGTTTATTTGGTCCCGAAAACGTTAAAAAAAAATAGTGGACCGACGCGACTCGGCCCGTCGGACTTTGTCATATTCTCCACCGGTACGTAGGGACTTAGAAAAATTTTCGACTGAAAAGTTTTTTCGAGTTATTTCGTTAAAAAGCGTTATGAGGTATGAATATTTTATATAAATCGCTATATTATTATATTTTACGTCGGGCTTAAACGTTTATTTGGTCCCGAAAACGTTAAAAAAAAATAGTGGACCGACGCGACTCGGCCCGTCGGACTTTGTCATATTCACCACCGGTACGTAGGGACTTAGAAAAATTTTCGACCGAAAAGTTTTTTCGAGTTATTTCGTTAAAAAGCGTTATGAGGTATGAATATTTTTATATAAAGTGCTATATTATTAAGTTTTACGTCGGGATTAAACGTTTATTTCGTCCCGAGAACGTTAAAAAAAAATTTTTTATTCGAAAGGTTTTTTCGAGTTATTTCGTTAAAACGCGTTATGAGGTATGAATATTTTTATATAAATAGCAATATTATTATATTTTACGTCGGGATTAAACGTTTATTTGGTCCCGAAAACGTTAAAAAAAAATAGTGGACCGACGCGACTCGGCCCGTCGGACTTTGTCATATTCACCACCGGTACGTGGGGACTTGGAAAAATTTTCGACCGAAATGTTTTTTCGAGTTATTTCGTTAAAACGCGTTATGAGGTATGAATATTTTTATATAAATAGCAATATTATTATATTTTACGTCGGGATTAAACGTTTATTTGGTCCCGAAAACGTTAAAAAAAAATAGTGGACCGACGCGACTCGGCCCGTCGGACTTTGTCATATTCTCCACCGGTACGTAGGGACTTAGAAAAATTTTCGACCGAAAAGTTTTTTCGAGTTATTTCGTTTAAAAGCGTTATAAGGTACGAATATTTTTATATAAAGTGCTATATTATTAAGTTTTACGTCGGGATTAAACGTTTATTTCGTCCCGAGAACGTTAAAAAAAAATTTTTTATTCGAAAGGTTTTTTCGAGTTATTTCGTTAAAACGCGTTATGAGGTATGAATATTTTTATATAAATAGCAATATTATTATATTTTACGTCGGGATTAAACGTTTATTTGGTCCCGAAAACGTTAAAAAAAAATAGTGGACCGACGCGACTCGGCCCGTCGGACTTTGTCATATTCTCCACCGGTACGTAGGGACTTAGAAAAATTTTCGACCGAAAAGTTTTTTCGAGTTATTTCGTTAAAAAGCGTTATGAGGTATGAATATTTTTATATAAAGTGCTATATTATTAAGTTTTACGTCGGGATTAAACGTTTATTTCGTCCCGAGAACGTTAAAAAAAAATTTTTTATTCGAAAGGTTTTTTCGAGTTATTTCGTTAAAACGCGTTATGAGGTATGAATATTTTTATATAAATAGCAATATTATTATATTTTACGTCGGGATTAAACGTTTATTTGGTCCCGAAAACGTTAAAAAAAAATAGTGGACCGACGCGACTCGGCCCGTCGGACTTTGTCATATTCTCCACCGGTACGTGGGGACTTGGAAAAATTTTCGACCGAAAAGTTTTTTCGAGTTATTTCGTTAAAACGCGTTATGAGGTATGAATATTTTTATATAAATAGCAATATTATTATATTTTACGTCGGGATTAAACGTTTATTTGGTCCCGAAAACGTTAAAAAAAAATAGTGGACCGACGCGACTCGGCCCGTCGGACTTTGTCATATTCTCCACCGGTACGTGGGGACTTGGAAAAATTTTCGACCGAAAAGTTTTTTCGAGTTATTTCGTTAAAAAGCGTTATAAGGTACGAATATTTTTATATAAAGTGCTATATTATTAAGTATTACGTCGGGATTAAATGTTTATTTCGTCCCGAGAACGTTAAAAAAAAATTTTTTATTCGAAAGGTTTTTTCGAGTTATTTCGTTAAAACGCGTTATGAGGTATGAATATTTTTATATAAATCGCTATATTATTATATTTTACGTCGGGATTAAACGTTTATTTGGTCCCGAAAACGTTAAAAAAAAATAGTGGACCGACGCGACTCGGCCCGTCGGACTTTGTCATATTCTCCACCGGTACGTGGGGACTTGGAAAAATTTTCGACCGAAAAGTTTTTTCGAGTTATTTCGTTAAAAAGCGTTATAAGGTACGAATATTTTTATATAAAGTGCTATATTATTAAGTATTACGTCGGGATTAAATGTTTATTTCGTCCCGAGAACGTTAAAAAAAAATTTTTTATTCGAAAGGTTTTTTCGAGTTATTTCGTTAAAACGCGTTATGAGGTATGAATATTTTTATATAAATCGCTATATTATTATATTTTACGTCGGGATTAAACGTTTATTTGGTCCCGAAAACGTTAAAAAAAAATAGTGGACCGACGCGACTCGGCCCGTCGGACTTTGTCATATTCTCCACCGGTACGTGGGGACTTAGAAAAATTTTCGACCGAAAAGTTTTTTCGAGTTATTTCGTTAAAACGCGTTATGAGGTATGAATATTTTTATATAAATAGCAATATTATTATATTTTACGTCGGGATTAAACGTTTATTTGGTCCCGAAAACGTTAAAAAAAAATAGTGGACCGACGCGACTCGGCCCGTCGGACTTTGTCATATTCTCCACCGGTACGTAGGGACTTAGAAAAATTTTCGACCGAAAAGTTTTTTCGAGTTATTTCGTTAAAAAGCGTTATGAGGTATGAATATTTTTATATAAAGTGCTATATTATTAAGTTTTACGTCGGGATTAAACGTTTATTTCGTCCCGAGAACGTTAAAAAAAAATTTTTTATTCGAAAGGTTTTTTCGAGTTATTTCGTTAAAACGCGTTATGAGGTATGAATATTTTTATATAAATAGCAATATTATTATATTTTACGTCGGGATTAAACGTTTATTTGGTCCCGAAAACGTTAAAAAAAAATAGTGGACCGACGCGACTCGGCCCGTCGGACTTTGTCATATTCTCCACCGGTACGTAGGGACTTAGAAAAATTTTCGACTGAAAAGTTTTTTCGAGTTATTTCGTTAAAAAGCGTTATGAGGTATGAATATTTTATATAAATCGCTATATTATTATATTTTACGTCGGGCTTAAACGTTTATTTGGTCCCGAAAACGTTAAAAAAAAATAGTGGACCGACGCGACTCGGCCCGTCGGACTTTGTCATATTCACCACCGGTACGTAGGGACTTAGAAAAATTTTCGACCGAAAAGTTTTTTCGAGTTATTTCGTTAAAAAGCGTTATGAGGTATGAATATTTTTATATAAAGTGCTATATTATTAAGTTTTACGTCGGGATTAAACGTTTATTTCGTCCCGAGAACGTTAAAAAAAAATTTTTTATTCGAAAGGTTTTTTCGAGTTATTTCGTTAAAACGCGTTATGAGGTATGAATATTTTTATATAAATAGCAATATTATTATATTTTACGTCGGGATTAAACGTTTATTTGGTCCCGAAAACGTTAAAAAAAAATAGTGGACCGACGCGACTCGGCCCGTCGGACTTTGTCATATTCACCACCGGTACGTGGGGACTTGGAAAAATTTTCGACCGAAATGTTTTTTCGAGTTATTTCGTTAAAACGCGTTATGAGGTATGAATATTTTTATATAAATAGCAATATTATTATATTTTACGTCGGGATTAAACGTTTATTTGGTCCCGAAAACGTTAAAAAAAAATAGTGGACCGACGCGACTCGGCCCGTCGGACTTTGTCATATTCTCCACCGGTACGTAGGGACTTAGAAAAATTTTCGACCGAAAAGTTTTTTCGAGTTATTTCGTTTAAAAGCGTTATAAGGTACGAATATTTTTATATAAAGTGCTATATTATTAAGTTTTACGTCGGGATTAAACGTTTATTTCGTCCCGAGAACGTTCAAAAAAAATTTTTTATTCGAAAGGTTTTTTCGAGTTATTTCGTTAAAACGCGTTATGAGGTATGAATATTTTTATATAAATAGCAATATTATTATATTTTACGTCGGGATTAAACGTTTATTTGGTCCCGAAAACGTTAAAAAAAAATAGTGGACCGACGCGACTCGGCCCGTCGGACTTTGTCATATTCTCCACCGGTACGTAGGGACTTAGAAAAATTTTCGACCGAAAAGTTTTTTCGAGTTATTTCGTTAAAAAGCGTTATGAGGTATGAATATTTTTATATAAAGTGCTATATTATTAAGTTTTACGTCGGGATTAAACGTTTATTTCGTCCCGAGAACGTTAAAAAAAAATTTTTTATTCGAAAGGTTTTTTCGAGTTATTTCGTTAAAACGCGTTATGAGGTATGAATATTTTTATATAAATAGCAATATTATTATATTTTACGTCGGGATTAAACGTTTAGTTGGTCCCGAAAACGTTAAAAAAAAATAGTGGACCGACGCGACTCGGCCCGTCGGACTTTGTCATATTCTCCACCGGTACGTGGGGACTTGGAAAAATTTTCGACCGAAAAGTTTTTTCGAGTTATTTCGTTAAAACGCGTTATGAGGTATGAATATTTTTATATAAATAGCAATATTATTATATTTTACGTCGGGATTAAACGTTTATTTGGTCCCGAAAACGTTAAAAAAAAATAGTGGACCGACGCGACTCGGCCCGTCGGACTTTGTCATATTCTCCACCGGTACGTAGGGACTTAGAAAAATTTTCGACCGAAAAGTTTTTTCGAGTTATTTCGTTAAAAAGCGTTATAAGGTACGAATATTTTTATATAAAGTGCTATATTATTAAGTATTACGTCGGGATTAAATGTTTATTTCGTCCCGAGAACGTTAAAAAAAAATTTTTTATTCGAAAGGTTTTTTCGAGTTATTTCGTTAAAACGCGTTATGAGGTATGAATATTTTTATATAAATCGCTATATTATTATATTTTACGTCGGGATTAAACCTTTATTTGGTCCCGAAAACGTTAAAAAAAAATAGTGGTCCGACGCGACTCGGCCCGTCGGACTTTGTCATATTCTCCACCGGTACGTAGGGACTTAGAAAAATTTTCGACCGAAAAGTTTTTTCGAGTTATTTCGTTAAAAAGCGTTATGAGGTATGAATATTTTATATAAATCGCTATATTATTATATTTTACGTCGGGCTTAAACGTTTATTTGGTCCCGAAAACGTTAAAAAAAAATAGTGGACCGACGCGACTCGGCCCGTCGGACTTTGTCATATTCTCCACCGGTACGTGGGGACTTGGAAAAATTTTCGACCGAAAAGTTTTTTCGAGTTATTTCGTTAAAACGCGTTATGAGGTATGAATATTTTTATATAAATAGCAATATTATTATATTTTACGTCGGGATTAAACGTTTATTTGGTCCCGAAAACGTTAAAAAAAAATAGTGGACCGACGCGACTCGGCCCGTCGGACTTTGTCATATTCTCCACCGGTACGTAGGGACTTAGAAAAATTTTCGACCGAAAAGTTTTTTCGAGTTATTTCGTTAAAAAGCGTTATAAGGTACGAATATTTTTATATAAAGTGCTATATTATTAAGTATTACGTCGGGATTAAATGTTTATTTCGTCCCGAGAACGTTAAAAAAAAATTTTTTATTCGAAAGGTTTTTTCGAGTTATTTCGTTAAAACGCGTTATGAGGTATGAATATTTTTATATAAATCGCTATATTATTATATTTTACGTCGGGATTAAACCTTTATTTGGTCCCGAAAACGTTAAAAAAAAATAGTGGTCCGACGCGACTCGGCCCGTCGGACTTTGTCATATTCTCCACCGGTACGTAGGGACTTAGAAAAATTTTCGACCGAAAAGTTTTTTCGAGTTATTTCGTTAAAAAGCGTTATGAGGTATGAATATTTTATATAAATCGCTATATTATTATATTTTACGTCGGGCTTAAACGTTTATTTGGTCCCGAAAACGTTAAAAAAAAATAGTGGACCGACGCGACTCGGCCCGTCGGACTTTGTCATATTCTCCACCGGTACGTAGGGACTTAGAAAAATTTTCGACCGAAAAGTTTTTTCGAGTTATTTCGTTAAAAAGCGTTATAAGGTACGAATATTTTTATATAAAGTGCTATATTATTAAGTATTACGTCGGGATTAAATGTTTATTTCGTCCCGAGAACGTTAAAAAAAAATTTTTTATTCGAAAGGTTTTTTCGAGTTATTTCGTTAAAACGCGTTATGAGGTATGAATATTTTTATATAAATAGCAATATTATTATATTTTACGTCGGGATTAAACGTTTATTTGGTCCCGAAAACGTTAAAAAAAAATAGTGGACCGACGCGACTCGGCCCGTCGGACTTTGTCATATTCTCCACCGGTACGTGGGGACTTGGAAAAATTTTCGACCGAAATGTTTTTTCGAGTTATTTCGTTAAAACGCGTTATGAGGTATGAATATTTTTATATAAATAGCAATATTATTATATTTTACGTCGGGATTAAACGTTTATTTGGTCCCGAAAACGTTAAAAAAAAATAGTGGACCGACGCGACTCGGCCCGTCGGACTTTGTCATATTCTCCACCGGTACGTAGGGACTTAGAAAAATTTTCGACCGAAAAGTTTTTTCGAGTTATTTCGTTAAAAAGCGTTATAAGGTACGAATATTTTTATATAAGGTGCTATATTATTAAGTATTACGTCGGGATTAAATGTTTATTTCGTCCCGAGAACGTTAAAAAAAAATTTTTTATTCGAAAGGTTTTTTCGAGTTATTTCGTTAAAACGCGTTATGAGGTATGAATATTTTTATATAAATCGCTATATTATTATATTTTACGTCGGGATTAAACGTTTATTTGGTCCCGAAAACGTTAAAAAAAAATAGTGGACCGACGCGACTCGGCCCGTCGGACTTTGTCATATTCTCCACCGGTACGTGGGGACTTGGAAAAATTTTCGACCGAAAAGTTTTTTCGAGTTATTTCGTTAAAACGCGTTATGAGGTATGAATATTTTTATATAAATAGCAATATTATTATATTTTACGTCGGGATTAAACGTTTATTTGGTCCCGAAAACGTTAAAAAAAAATAGTGGACCGACGCGACTCGGCCCGTCGGACTTTGTCATATTCTCCACCGGTACGTAGGGACTTAGAAAAATTTTCGACCGAAAAGTTTTTTCGAGTTATTTCGTTAAAAAGCGTTATAAGGTACGAATATTTTTATATAAAGTGCTATATTATTAAGTATTACGTCGGGATTAAATGTTTATTTCGTCCCGAGAACGTTAAAAAAAAATTTTTTATTCGAAAGGTTTTTTCGAGTTATTTCGTTAAAACGCGTTATGAGGTATGAATATTTTATATAAATCGCTATATTATTATATTTTACGTCGGGATTAAACGTTTATTTGGTTCCGAAAACGTTAAAAAAAAATAGTGGACCGACGCGACTCGGCCCGTCGGACTTTGTCATATTCTCCACCGGTACGTGGGGACTTGGAAAAATTTTCGACCGAAAAGTTTTTTCGAGTTATTTCGTTAAAACGCGTTATGAGGTATGAATATTTTTATATAAATAGCAATATTATTATATTTTACGTCGGGATTAAACGTTTATTTGGTCCCGAAAACGTTAAAAAAAAATAGTGGACCGACGCGACTCGGCCCGTCGGACTTTGTCATATTCTCCACCGGTACGTAGGGACTTAGAAAAATTTTCGACTGAAAAGTTTTTTCGAGTTATTTCGTTAAAAAGCGTTATGAGGTATGAATATTTTATATAAATCGCTATATTATTATATTTTACGTCGGGCTTAAACGTTTATTTGGTCCCGAAAACGTTAAAAAAAAATAGTGGACCGACGCGACTCGGCCCGTCGGACTTTGTCATATTCTCCACCGGTACGTAGGGACTTAGAAAAATTTTCGACCGAAAAGTTTTTTCGAGTTATTTCGTTTAAAAGCGTTATAAGGTACGAATATTTTTATATAAAGTGCTATATTATTAAGTTTTACGTCGGGATTAAACGTTTATTTCGTCCCGAGAACGTTAAAAAAAAATTTTTTATTCGAAAGGTTTTTTCGAGTTATTTCGTTAAAACGCGTTATGAGGTATGAATATTTTTATATAAAGTGCTATATTATTAAGTTTTACGTCGGGATTAAACGTTTATTTCGTCCCGAAAACGTTAAAAAAAAATAGTGGACCGACGCGACTCGGCCCGTCGGACTTTGTCATATTCTCCACCGGTACGTGGGGACTTGGAAAAATTTTCGACCGAAAAGTTTTTTCGAGTTATTTCGTTAAAACGCGTTATGAGGTATGAATATTTTTATATAAATAGCAATATTATTATATTTTACGTCGGGATTAAACGTTTATTTGGTCCCGAAAACGTTAAAAAAAAATAGTGGACCGACGCGAATCGGCCCGTCGGACTTTGTTATATTCTCCACCGGTACGTAGGGACTTAGAAAAATTTTCGACCGAAAAGTTTTTTCGAGTTATTTCGTTAAAAAGCGTTATGAGGTATGAATATTTTATATAAATCGCTATATTATTATATTTTACGTCGGGCTTAAACGTTTATTTGGTCCCGAAAACGTTAAAAAAAAATAGTGGACCGACGCGACTCGGCCCGTCGGACTTTGTCATATTCACCACCGGTACGTAGGGACTTAGAAAAATTTTCGACCGAAAAGTTTTTTCGAGTTATTTCGTTAAAAAGCGTTATAAGGTACGAATATTTTTATATAAAGTGCTATATTATTAAGTATTACGTCGGGATTAAATGTTTATTTCGTCCCGAGAACGTTAAAAAAAAATTTTTTATTCGAAAGGTTTTTTCGAGTTATTTCGTTAAAACGCGTTATGAGGTATGAATATTTTTATATAAATCGCTATATTATTATATTTTACGTCGGGATTAAACGTTTATTTGGTCCCGAAAACGTTAAAAAAAAATAGTGGACCGACGCGACTCGGCCCGTCGGACTTTGTCATATTCTCCACCGGTACGTAGGGACTTGGAAAAATTTTCGACCGAAAAGTTTTTTCGAGTTATTTCGTTAAAACGCGTTATGAGGTATGAATATTTTTATATAAATAGCAATATTATTATATTTTACGTCGGGATTAAACGTTTATTTGGTCCCGAAAACGTTAAAAAAAAATAGTGGACCGACGCGAATCGGCCCGTCGGACTTTGTCATATTCTCCACCGGTACGTAGGGACTTAGAAAAATTTTCGACCGAAAAGTTTTTTCGAGTTATTTCGTTAAAAAGCGTTATGAGGTATGAATATTTTTATATAAAGTGCTATATTATTAAGTTTTACGTCGGGATTAAACGTTTATTTCGTCCCGAGAACGTTAAAAAAAAATTTTTTATTCGAAAGGTTTTTTCGAGTTATTTCGTTAAAACGCGTTATGAGGTATGAATATTTTTATATAAATAGCAATATTATTATATTTTACGTCGGGATTAAACGTTTATTTGGTCCCGAAAACGTTAAAAAAAAATAGTGGACCGACGCGACTCGGCCCGTCGGACTTTGTCATATTCTCCACCGGTACGTGGGGACTTGGAAAAATTTTCGACCGAAAAGTTTTTTCGAGTTATTTCGTTAAAACGCGTTATGAGGTATGAATATTTTTATATAAATAGCAATATTATTATATTTTACGTCGGGATTAAACGTTTATTTGGTCCCGAAAACGTTAAAAAAAAATAGTGGACCGACGCGACTCGGCCCGTCGGACTTTGTCATATTCTCCACCGGTACGTAGGGACTTAGAAAAATTTTCGACCGAAAAGTTTTTTCGAGTTATTTCGTTAAAAAGCGTTATAAGGTACGAATATTTTTATATAAAGTGCTATATTATTAAGTATTACGTCGGGATTAAATGTTTATTTCGTCCCGAGAACGTTAAAAAAAAATTTTTTATTCGAAAGGTTTTTTCGAGTTATTTCGTTAAAACGCGTTATGAGGTATGAATATTTTTATATAAATAGCAATATTATTATATTTTACGTCGGGATTAAACGTTTATTTGGTCCCGAAAACGTTAAAAAAAAATAGTGGACCGACGCGACTCGGCCCGTCGGACTTTGTCATATTCTCCACCGGTACGTAGGGACTTAGAAAAATTTTCGACTGAAAAGTTTTTTCGAGTTATTTCGTTAAAAAGCGTTATGAGGTATGAATATTTTATATAAATCGCTATATTATTATATTTTACGTCGGGCTTAAACGTTTATTTGGTCCCGAAAACGTTAAAAAAAAATAGTGGACCGACGCGACTCGGCCCGTCGGACTTTGTCATATTCACCACCGGTACGTAGGGACTTAGAAAAATTTTCGACCGAAAAGTTTTTTCGAGTTATTTCGTTAAAAAGCGTTATGAGGTATGAATATTTTTATATAAAGTGCTATATTATTAAGTTTTACGTCGGGATTAAACGTTTATTTCGTCCCGAGAACGTTAAAAAAAAATTTTTTATTCGAAAGGTTTTTTCGAGTTATTTCGTTAAAACGCGTTATGAGGTATGAATATTTTTATACAAATAGCAATATTATTATATTTTACGTCGGGATTAAACGTTTATTTGGTCCCGAAAACGTTAAAAAAAAATAGTGGACCGACGCGACTCGGCCCGTCGGACTTTGTCATATTCACCACCGGTACGTGGGGACTTGGAAAAATTTTCGACCGAAATGTTTTTTCGAGTTATTTCGTTAAAACGCGTTATGAGGTATGAATATTTTTATATAAATAGCAATATTATTATATTTTACGTCGGGATTAAACGTTTATTTGGTCCCGAAAACGTTAAAAAAAAATAGTGGACCGACGCGACTCGGCCCGTCGGACTTTGTCATATTCTCCACCGGTACGTAGGGACTTAGAAAAATTTTCGACCGAAAAGTTTTTTCGAGTTATTTCGTTTAAAAGCGTTATAAGGTACGAATATTTTTATATAAAGTGCTATATTATTAAGTTTTACGTCGGGATTAAACGTTTATTTCGTCCCGAGAACGTTAAAAAAAAATTTTTTATTCGAAAGGTTTTTTCGAGTTATTTCGTTAAAACGCGTTATGAGGTATGAATATTTTTATATAAATAGCAATATTATTATATTTTACGTCGGGATTAAACGTTTATTTGGTCCCGAAAACGTTAAAAAAAAATAGTGGACCGACGCGACTCGGCCCGTCGGACTTTGTCATATTCACCACCGGTACGTGGGGACTTGGAAAAATTTTCGACCGAAATGTTTTTTCGAGTTATTTCGTTAAAACGCGTTATGAGGTATGAATATTTTTATATAAATAGCAATATTATTATATTTTACGTCGGGATTAAACGTTTATTTGGTCCCGAAAACGTTAAAAAAAAATAGTGGACCGACGCGACTCGGCCCGTCGGACTTTGTCATATTCTCCACCGGTACGTAGGGACTTAGAAAAATTTTCGACCGAAAAGTTTTTTCGAGTTATTTCGTTTAAAAGCGTTATAAGGTACGAATATTTTTATATAAAGTGCTATATTATTAAGTTTTACGTCGGGATTAAACGTTTATTTCGTCCCGAGAACGTTAAAAAAAAATTTTTTATTCGAAAGGTTTTTTCGAGTTATTTCGTTAAAACGCGTTATGAGGTATGAATATTTTTATATAAATAGCAATATTATTATATTTTACGTCGGGATTAAACGTTTATTTGGTCCCGAAAACGTTAAAAAAAAATAGTGGACCGACGCGACTCGGCCCGTCGGACTTTGTCATATTCTCCACCGGTACGTGGGGACTTGGAAAAATTTTCGACCGAAAAGTTTTTTCGAGTTATTTCGTTAAAACGCGTTATGAGGTATGAATATTTTTATATAAATAGCAATATTATTATATTTTACGTCGGGATTAAACGTTTATTTGGTCCCGAAAACGTTAAAAAAAAATAGTGGACCGACGCGACTCGGCCCGTCGGACTTTGTCATATTCTCCACCGGTACGTAGGGACTTAGAAAAATTTTCGACCGAAAAGTTTTTTCGAGTTATTTCGTTAAAAAGCGTTATAAGGTACGAATATTTTTATATAAAGTGCTATATTATTAAGTATTACGTCGGGATTAAATGTTTATTTCGTCCCGAGAACGTTAAAAAAAAATTTTTTATTCGAAAGGTTTTTTCGAGTTATTTCGTTAAAACGCGTTATGAGGTATGAATATTTTTATATAAATCGCTATATTATTATATTTTACGTCGGGATTAAACGTTTATTTGGTCCCGAAAACGTTAAAAAAAAATAGTGGACCGACGCGACTCGGCCCGTCGGACTTTGTCATATTCTCCACCGGTACGTGGGGACTTGGAAAAATTTTCGACCGAAAAGTTTTTTCGAGTTATTTCGTTAAAACGCGTTATGAGGTATGAATATTTTTATATAAATAGCAATATTATTATATTTTACGTCGGGATTAAACGTTTATTTGGTCCCGAAAACGTTAAAAAAAAATAGTGGACCGACGCGACTCGGCCCGTCGGACTTTGTCATATTCTCCACCGGTACGTAGGGACTTAGAAAAATTTTCGACCGAAAAGTTTTTTCGAGTTATTTCGTTAAAAAGCGTTATAAGGTACGAATATTTTTATATAAAGTGCTATATTATTAAGTATTACGTCGGGATTAAATGTTTATTTCGTCCCGAGAACGTTAAAAAAAAATTTTTTATTCGAAAGGTTTTTTCGAGTTATTTCGTTAAAACGCGTTATGAGGTATGAATATTTTTATATAAATAGCAATATTATTATATTTTACGTCGGGATTAAACGTTTATTTGGTCCCGAAAACGTTAAAAAAAAATAGTGGACCGACGCGACTCGGCCCGTCGGACTTTGTCATATTCTCCACCGGTACGTGGGGACTTGGAAAAATTTTCGACCGAAATGTTTTTTCGAGTTATTTCGTTAAAACGCGTTATGAGGTATGAATATTTTTATATAAATAGCAATATTATTATATTTTACGTCGGGATTAAACGTTTATTTGGTCCCGAAAACGTTAAAAAAAAATAGTGGACCGACGCGACTCGGCCCGTCGGACTTTGTCATATTCTCCACCGGTACGTGGGGACTTGGAAAAATTTTCGACCGAAAAGTTTTTTCGAGTTATTTCGTTAAAACGCGTTATGAGGTATGAATATTTTTAAATAAATAGCAATATTATTATATTTTACGTCGGGATTAAACGTTTATTTGGTCCCGAAAACGTTAAAAAAAAATAGTGGACCGACGCGACTCGGCCCGTCGGACTTTGTCATATTCTCCACCGGTACGTAGGGACTTAGAAAAATTTTCGACCGAAAAGTTTTTTCGAGTTATTTCGTTAAAAAGCGTTATAAGGTACGAATATTTTTATATAAAGTGCTATATTATTAAGTATTACGTCGGGATTAAATGTTTATTTCGTCCCGAGAACGTTAAAAAAAAATTTTTTATTCGAAAGGTTTTTTCGAGTTATTTCGTTAAAACGCGTTATGAGGTATGAATATTTTTATATAAATAGCAATATTATTATATTTTACGTCGGGATTAAACGTTTATTTGGTCCCGAAAACGTTAAAAAAAAATAGTGGACCGACGCGACTCGGCCCGTCGGACTTTGTCATATTCTCCACCGGTACGTAGGGACTTAGAAAAATTTTCGACTGAAAAGTTTTTTCGAGTTATTTCGTTAAAAAGCGTTATGAGGTATGAATATTTTATATAAATCGCTATATTATTATATTTTACGTCGGGATTAAACGTTTATTTGGTCCCGAAAACGTTAAAAAAAAATAGTGGACCGACGCGACTCGGCCCGTCGGACTTTGTCATATTCACCACCGGTACGTAGGGACTTAGAAAAATTTTCGACCGAAAAGTTTTTTCGAGTTATTTCGTTAAAAAGCGTTATGAGGTATGAATATTTTTATATAAAGTGCTATATTATTAAGTTTTACGTCGGGATTAAACGTTTATTTCGTCCCGAGAACGTTAAAAAAAAATTTTTTATTCGAAAGGTTTTTTCGAGTTATTTCGTTAAAACGCGTTATGAGGTATGAATATTTTTATACAAATAGCAATATTATTATATTTTACGTCGGGATTAAACGTTTATTTGGTCCCGAAAACGTTAAAAAAAAATAGTGGACCGACGCGACTCGGCCCGTCGGACTTTGTCATATTCACCACCGGTACGTGGGGACTTGGAAAAATTTTCGACCGAAATGTTTTTTCGAGTTATTTCGTTAAAACGCGTTATGAGGTATGAATATTTTTATATAAATAGCAATATTATTATATTTTACGTCGGGATTAAACGTTTATTTGGTCCCGAAAACGTTAAAAAAAAATAGTGGACCGACGCGACTCGGCCCGTCGGACTTTGTCATATTCTCCACCGGTACGTAGGGACTTAGAAAAATTTTCGACCGAAAAGTTTTTTCGAGTTATTTCGTTTAAAAGCGTTATAAGGTACGAATATTTTTATATAAAGTGCTATATTATTAAGTTTTACGTCGGGATTAAACGTTTATTTCGTCCCGAGAACGTTAAAAAAAAATTTTTTATTCGAAAGGTTTTTTCGAGTTATTTCGTTAAAACGCGTTATGAGGTATGAATATTTTTATATAAATAGCAATATTATTATATTTTACGTCGGGATTAAACGTTTATTTGGTCCCGAAAACGTTAAAAAAAAATAGTGGACCGACGCGACTCGGCCCGTCGGACTTTGTCATATTCACCACCGGTACGTGGGGACTTGGAAAAATTTTCGACCGAAATGTTTTTTCGAGTTATTTCGTTAAAACGCGTTATGAGGTATGAATATTTTTATATAAATAGCAATATTATTATATTTTACGTCGGGATTAAACGTTTATTTGGTCCCGAAAACGTTAAAAAAAAATAGTGGACCGACGCGACTCGGCCCGTCGGACTTTGTCATATTCTCCACCGGTACGTAGGGACTTAGAAAAATTTTCGACCGAAAAGTTTTTTCGAGTTATTTCGTTTAAAAGCGTTATAAGGTACGAATATTTTTATATAAAGTGCTATATTATTAAGTTTTACGTCGGGATTAAACGTTTATTTCGTCCCGAGAACGTTAAAAAAAAATTTTTTATTCGAAAGGTTTTTTCGAGTTATTTCGTTAAAACGCGTTATGAGGTATGAATATTTTTATATAAATAGCAATATTATTATATTTTACGTCGGGATTAAACGTTTATTTGGTCCCGAAAACGTTAAAAAAAAATAGTGGACCGACGCGACTCGGCCCGTCGGACTTTGTCATATTCTCCACCGGTACGTGGGGACTTGGAAAAATTTTCGACCGAAAAGTTTTTTCGAGTTATTTCGTTAAAACGCGTTATGAGGTATGAATATTTTTATATAAATAGCAATATTATTATATTTTACGTCGGGATTAAACGTTTATTTGGTCCCGAAAACGTTAAAAAAAAATAGTGGACCGACGCGACTCGGCCCGTCGGACTTTGTCATATTCTCCACCGGTACGTAGGGACTTAGAAAAATTTTCGACCGAAAAGTTTTTTCGAGTTATTTCGTTAAAAAGCGTTATAAGGTACGAATATTTTTATATAAAGTGCTATATTATTAAGTATTACGTCGGGATTAAATGTTTATTTCGTCCCGAGAACGTTAAAAAAAAATTTTTTATTCGAAAGGTTTTTTCGAGTTATTTCGTTAAAACGCGTTATGAGGTATGAATATTTTTATATAAATCGCTATATTATTATATTTTACGTCGGGATTAAACGTTTATTTGGTCCCGAAAACGTTAAAAAAAAATAGTGGACCGACGCGACTCGGCCCGTCGGACTTTGTCATATTCTCCACCGGTACGTGGGGACTTGGAAAAATTTTCGACCGAAAAGTTTTTTCGAGTTATTTCGTTAAAACGCGTTATGAGGTATGAATATTTTTATATAAATAGCAATATTATTATATTTTACGTCGGGATTAAACGTTTATTTGGTCCCGAAAACGTTAAAAAAAAATAGTGGACCGACGCGACTCGGCCCGTCGGACTTTGTCATATTCTCCACCGGTACGTAGGGACTTAGAAAAATTTTCGACCGAAAAGTTTTTTCGAGTTATTTCGTTAAAAAGCGTTATAAGGTACGAATATTTTTATATAAAGTGCTATATTATTAAGTATTACGTCGGGATTAAATGTTTATTTCGTCCCGAGAACGTTAAAAAAAAATTTTTTATTCGAAAGGTTTTTTCGAGTTATTTCGTTAAAACGCGTTATGAGGTATGAATATTTTTATATAAATAGCAATATTATTATATTTTACGTCGGGATTAAACGTTTATTTGGTCCCGAAAACGTTAAAAAAAAATAGTGGACCGACGCGACTCGGCCCGTCGGACTTTGTCATATTCTCCACCGGTACGTGGGGACTTGGAAAAATTTTCGACCGAAATGTTTTTTCGAGTTATTTCGTTAAAACGCGTTATGAGGTATGAATATTTTTATATAAATAGCAATATTATTATATTTTACGTCGGGATTAAACGTTTATTTGGTCCCGAAAACGTTAAAAAAAAATAGTGGACCGACGCGACTCGGCCCGTCGGACTTTGTCATATTCTCCACCGGTACGTGGGGACTTGGAAAAATTTTCGACCGAAAAGTTTTTTCGAGTTATTTCGTTAAAACGCGTTATGAGGTATGAATATTTTTAAATAAATAGCAATATTATTATATTTTACGTCGGGATTAAACGTTTATTTGGTCCCGAAAACGTTAAAAAAAAATAGTGGACCGACGCGACTCGGCCCGTCGGACTTTGTCATATTCTCCACCGGTACGTAGGGACTTAGAAAAATTTTCGACCGAAAAGTTTTTTCGAGTTATTTCGTTAAAAAGCGTTATAAGGTACGAATATTTTTATATAAAGTGCTATATTATTAAGTATTACGTCGGGATTAAATGTTTATTTCGTCCCGAGAACGTTAAAAAAAAATTTTTTATTCGAAAGGTTTTTTCGAGTTATTTCGTTAAAACGCGTTATGAGGTATGAATATTTTTATATAAATAGCAATATTATTATATTTTACGTCGGGATTAAACGTTTATTTGGTCCCGAAAACGTTAAAAAAAAATAGTGGACCGACGCGACTCGGCCCGTCGGACTTTGTCATATTCTCCACCGGTACGTGGGGACTTGGAAAAATTTTCGACCGAAATGTTTTTTCGAGTTATTTCGTTAAAACGCGTTATGAGGTATGAATATTTTTATATAAATAGCAATATTATTATATTTTACGTCGGGATTAAACGTTTATTTGGTCCCGAAAACGTTAAAAAAAAATAGTGGACCGACGCGACTCGGCCCGTCGGACTTTGTCATATTCTCCACCGGTACGTAGGGACTTAGAAAAATTTTCGACCGAAAAGTTTTTTCGAGTTATTTCGTTAAAAAGCGTTATAAGGTACGAATATTTTTATATAAAGTGCTATATTATTAAGTATTACGTCGGGATTAAATGTTTATTTCGTCCCGAGAACGTTAAAAAAAAATTTTTTATTCGAAAGGTTTTTTCGAGTTATTTCGTTAAAACGCGTTATGAGGTATGAATATTTTTATATAAATCGCTATATTATTATATTTTACGTCGGGATTAAACGTTTATTTGGTCCCGAAAACGTTAAAAAAAAATAGTGGACCGACGCGACTCGGCCCGTCGGACTTTGTCATATTCTCCACCGGTACGTGGGGACTTGGAAAAATTTTCGACCGAAAAGTTTTTTCGAGTTATTTCGTTAAAACGCGTTATGAGGTATGAATATTTTTATATAAATAGCAATATTATTATATTTTACGTCGGGATTAAACGTTTATTTGGTCCCGAAAACGTTAAAAAAAAATAGTGGACCGACGCGACTCGGCCCGTCGGACTTTGTCATATTCTCCACCGGTACGTAGGGACTTAGAAAAATTTTCGACCGAAAAGTTTTTTCGAGTTATTTCGTTAAAAAGCGTTATAAGGTACGAATATTTTTATATAAAGTGCTATATTATTAAGTTTTACGTCGGGATTAAACGTTTATTTCGTCCCGAGAACGTTAAAAAAAAATTTTTTATTCGAAAGGTTTTTTCGAGTTATTTCGTTAAAACGCGTTATGAGGTATGAATATTTTTATATAAATAGCAATATTATTATATTTTACGTCGGGATTAAACGTTTATTTGGTCCCGAAAACGTTAAAAAAAAATAGTGGACCGACGCGACTCGGCCCGTCGGACTTTGTCATATTCACCACCGGTACGTGGGGACTTGGAAAAATTTTCGACCGAAATGTTTTTTCGAGTTATTTCGTTAAAACGCGTTATGAGGTATGAATATTTTTATATAAATAGCAATATTATTATATTTTACGTCGGGATTAAACGTTTATTTGGTCCCGAAAACGTTAAAAAAAAATAGTGGACCGACGCGACTCGGCCCGTCGGACTTTGTCATATTCTCCACCGGTACGTAGGGACTTAGAAAAATTTTCGACCGAAAAGTTTTTTCGAGTTATTTCGTTTAAAAGCGTTATAAGGTACGAATATTTTTATATAAAGTGCTATATTATTAAGTTTTACGTCGGGATTAAACGTTTATTTCGTCCCGAGAACGTTAAAAAAAAATTTTTTATTCGAAAGGTTTTTTCGAGTTATTTCGTTAAAACGCGTTATGAGGTATGAATATTTTTATATAAATAGCAATATTATTATATTTTACGTCGGGATTAAACGTTTATTTGGTCCCGAAAACGTTAAAAAAAAATAGTGGACCGACGCGACTCGGCCCGTCGGACTTTGTCATATTCTCCACCGGTACGTGGGGACTTGGAAAAATTTTCGACCGAAAAGTTTTTTCGAGTTATTTCGTTAAAACGCGTTATGAGGTATGAATATTTTTATATAAATAGCAATATTATTATATTTTACGTCGGGATTAAACGTTTATTTGGTCCCGAAAACGTTAAAAAAAAATAGTGGACCGACGCGACTCGGCCCGTCGGACTTTGTCATATTCTCCACCGGTACGTAGGGACTTAGAAAAATTTTCGACCGAAAAGTTTTTTCGAGTTATTTCGTTAAAAAGCGTTATAAGGTACGAATATTTTTATATAAAGTGCTATATTATTAAGTATTACGTCGGGATTAAATGTTTATTTCGTCCCGAGAACGTTAAAAAAAAATTTTTTATTCGAAAGGTTTTTTCGAGTTATTTCGTTAAAACGCGTTATGAGGTATGAATATTTTTATATAAATCGCTATATTATTATATTTTACGTCGGGATTAAACGTTTATTTGGTCCCGAAAACGTTAAAAAAAAATAGTGGACCGACGCGACTCGGCCCGTCGGACTTTGTCATATTCTCCACCGGTACGTGGGGACTTGGAAAAATTTTCGACCGAAAAGTTTTTTCGAGTTATTTCGTTAAAACGCGTTATGAGGTATGAATATTTTTATATAAATAGCAATATTATTATATTTTACGTCGGGATTAAACGTTTATTTGGTCCCGAAAACGTTAAAAAAAAATAGTGGACCGACGCGACTCGGCCCGTCGGACTTTGTCATATTCTCCACCGGTACGTAGGGACTTAGAAAAATTTTCGACCGAAAAGTTTTTTCGAGTTATTTCGTTAAAAAGCGTTATAAGGTACGAATATTTTTATATAAAGTGCTATATTATTAAGTATTACGTCGGGATTAAATGTTTATTTCGTCCCGAGAACGTTAAAAAAAAATTTTTTATTCGAAAGGTTTTTTCGAGTTATTTCGTTAAAACGCGTTATGAGGTATGAATATTTTTATATAAATAGCAATATTATTATATTTTACGTCGGGATTAAACGTTTATTTGGTCCCGAAAACGTTAAAAAAAAATAGTGGACCGACGCGACTCGGCCCGTCGGACTTTGTCATATTCTCCACCGGTACGTGGGGACTTGGAAAAATTTTCGACCGAAATGTTTTTTCGAGTTATTTCGTTAAAAAGCGTTATAAGGTACGAATATTTTTATATAAAGTGCTATATTATTAAGTATTACGTCGGGATTAAATGTTTATTTCGTCCCGAGAACGTTAAAAAAAAATTTTTTATTCGAAAGGTTTTTTCGAGTTATTTCGTTAAAACGCGTTATGAGGTATGAATATTTTATATAAATCGCTATATTATTATATTTTACGTCGGGATTAAACGTTTATTTGGTTCCGAAAACGTTAAAAAAAAATAGTGGACCGACGCGACTCGGCCCGTCGGACTTTGTCATATTCTCCACCGGTACGTGGGGACTTGGAAAAATTTTCGACCGAAAAGTTTTTTCGAGTTATTTCGTTAAAACGCGTTATGAGGTATGAATATTTTTATATAAATAGCAATATTATTATATTTTACGTCGGGATTAAACGTTTATTTGGTCCCGAAAACGTTAAAAAAAAATAGTGGACCGACGCGACTCGGCCCGTCGGACTTTGTCATATTCTCCACCGGTACGTAGGGACTTAGAAAAATTTTCGACTGAAAAGTTTTTTCGAGTTATTTCGTTAAAAAGCGTTATGAGGTATGAATATTTTATATAAATCGCTATATTATTATATTTTACGTCGGGCTTAAACGTTTATTTGGTCCCGAAAACGTTAAAAAAAAATAGTGGACCGACGCGACTCGGCCCGTCGGACTTTGTCATATTCTCCACCGGTACGTAGGGACTTAGAAAAATTTTCGACCGAAAAGTTTTTTCGAGTTATTTCGTTTAAAAGCGTTATAAGGTACGAATATTTTTATATAAAGTGCTATATTATTAAGTTTTACGTCGGGATTAAACGTTTATTTCGTCCCGAGAACGTTAAAAAAAAATTTTTTATTCGAAAGGTTTTTTCGAGTTATTTCGTTAAAACGCGTTATGAGGTATGAATATTTTTATATAAATAGCAATATTATTATATTTTACGTCGGGATTAAACGTTTATTTGGTCCCGAAAACGTTAAAAAAAAATAGTGGACCGACGCGACTCGGCCCGTCGGACTTTGTCATATTCTCCACCGGTACGTGGGGACTTGGAAAAATTTTCGACCGAAAAGTTTTTTCGAGTTATTTCGTTAAAACGCGTTATGAGGTATGAATATTTTTATATAAATAGCAATATTATTATATTTTACGTCGGGATTAAACGTTTATTTGGTCCCGAAAACGTTAAAAAAAAATAGTGGACCGACGCGACTCGGCCCGTCGGACTTTGTCATATTCTCCACCGGTACGTAGGGACTTAGAAAAATTTTCGACCGAAAAGTTTTTTCGAGTTATTTCGTTAAAAAGCGTTATAAGGTACGAATATTTTTATATAAAGTGCTATATTATTAAGTATTACGTCGGGATTAAATGTTTATTTCGTCCCGAGAACGTTAAAAAAAAATTTTTTATTCGAAAGGTTTTTTCGAGTTATTTCGTTAAAACGCGTTATGAGGTATGAATATTTTTATATAAAGTGCTATATTATTAAGTTTTACGTCGGGATTAAACGTTTATTTCGTCCCGAAAACGTTAAAAAAAAATAGTGGACCGACGCGACTCGGCCCGTCGGACTTTGTCATATTCTCCACCGGTACGTGGGGACTTGGAAAAATTTTCGACCGAAAAGTTTTTTCGAGTTATTTCGTTAAAACGCGTTATGAGGTATGAATATTTTTATATAAATAGCAATATTATTATATTTTACGTCGGGATTAAACGTTTATTTGGTCCCGAAAACGTTAAAAAAAAATAGTGGACCGACGCGAATCGGCCCGTCGGACTTTGTCATATTCTCCACCGGTACGTAGGGACTTAGAAAAATTTTCGACCGAAAAGTTTTTTCGAGTTATTTCGTTAAAAAGCGTTATGAGGTATGAATATTTTATATAAATCGCTATATTATTATATTTTACGTCGGGCTTAAACGTTTATTTGGTCCCGAAAACGTTAAAAAAAAATAGTGGACCGACGCGACTCGGCCCGTCGGACTTTGTCATATTCACCACCGGTACGTAGGGACTTAGAAAAATTTTCGACCGAAAAGTTTTTTCGAGTTATTTCGTTAAAAAGCGTTATAAGGTACGAATATTTTTATATAAAGTGCTATATTATTAAGTATTACGTCGGGATTAAATGTTTATTTCGTCCCGAGAACGTTAAAAAAAAATTTTTTATTCGAAAGGTTTTTTCGAGTTATTTCGTTAAAACGCGTTATGAGGTATGAATATTTTTATATAAATCGCTATATTATTATATTTTACGTCGGGATTAAACGTTTATTTGGTCCCGAAAACGTTAAAAAAAAATAGTGGACCGACGCGACTCGGCCCGTCGGACTTTGTCATATTCTCCACCGGTACGTGGGGACTTGGAAAAATTTTCGACCGAAAAGTTTTTTCGAGTTATTTCGTTAAAAAGCGTTATGAGGTATGAATATTTTTATATAAATCGCTATATTATTGTATTTTACGTCGGGATTAAACGTTTATTTCGTCCGTGGAAGGTTAAAAAAAAACGGACGGATACGACCGGGCCTTTGGAACTTTGTCTCATTCTGGACCGGTACGTTGGGACTTAGAAAAATTTCGGCCGGCGGAAAAGTCCGAAATACTTATTTCGAGTTATTTCGTTAAAAAGCGTTATAAGGTATAAATATTTTTGCGGAAACGGTTATATCTCTATTAAATACAACTGGATTAAACGTTTTTTCGAATTTTTTAAAAAATTTGTGTTCGACGAACTGACACGACTGCGATATTTGTTTAATTATTTCGTTAATTAACGTTGCAAGGTATATATTTTTTTGCATATTTCTCGTTGTTTCAACGTGTTCTAATCGATTAAGAACGTGGTTTTTGTCCGTATTCGTTAAAAGAGGTGGTTTACTGATGCGATTTTAAAAAAAAAAAAAAAATTAAATTTTTCGATAAAAACTTGTTTAAAATATTAAAATAAGCGGTGCGTTAAAATATCTCGACGATAGGACGTTTTATAAGGGTACTTTATTGGAACAAAGTGGTCGAGCGTTTCAGAGACTAAGTCCGACGGTACGTTGGGACT